>NC_135801.1:102411374-102711944 GCF_964213995.1 Mustelus asterias | reverse complement strand
ATAAAGGAATTAAGGATTATGGTGAGTGGGCGGGTAAGTGGAGCTGAATCCACGAAAAGATCAGCCATGATCTTATTGAATGACGGAGCAGGCTCGAGGGGCCAGATGGCATACTCCTGCTCCTAGTTCTTATGTTCTCATGTTCTTATGTATGGAAGAGGTGCTGCTTCAGTTGCAACCTCTAAATTATATGGCAACGAAGAATGCACCATAGCTCAATAATACAGTTCATCACATCATTAACTAACAGGTACGATTAGACTTAATTGTTGCATTGCCCACACAATGTACTTTAGGGAATAAAGTGCTTCTTCTGTTCTTCTGCGAACTGCAATTCGAGTTGGAGCAATGAACATTTAAGATATGCCTGCAAAGCCAATCTTCTCATTTTACTTCTGCAGTTACCTCAATCACAATAAACCTGTTCCTTTATGTTGATACCACTTTCAGGCTTGGGAGTGATTTTTTAAAAATCAGCATATTCAACATTTAAATTTTATAGACCTATTGACATTTCAAGTTTTGTTTTTAGTTTTACTTCCACAGGATCTTGTTCCAGTATATGTAAATTGATTCAACATATTGGGGAATTTCTAAATCTGTGCTATTGGCTAGGAACTTTGCCCAGAGGGACATTTAAGTCAGGAAATCTTGGCAACAGTATTCTTTCCTTTTTACTTTTTCTCATTAATGCAAGTGATGACCTTGAAAAGAAATCTACTGTGGTCATCAAGACATTGAAGCAGCCTGGAAATGTATTCACACTGATATGATTATTTAAGTACTAAAGGTTCTGTAAGAAAATCAATTCTCATAAAAATGGGCCCATCAGGAGAATCACCTTTTATGTGGGCACTGGATCATTCTGCCAATTTTTATAGACACTGTACTGATGATGACTTAAACCCTTTGTGCCGCACTGACTATTTGAGAATTATGGAATATATTTATGTGGATGGATATTAGGTATTTCTTAACTTATAAATGGAATGCTGTTGGTTCCCATGAGTGGGGCTGATGTTATGTCTGACAAATAAAGTTGAGAATGATATATGACCAACCAATAGAAGCTGAAACAAAATTGCATTACATCAGGATATATTTAATTTTCTGTTTGTGTCTTGGGCTGAAAAATCAATAATCTTTTCTCTTTGAGGAGCAAGAAAGTAGAGTAAGTTAATGACACCATTCAACCATTCTGATGTTTCTAGTTTGGAAATATTTATTTCCAGATGTTGGATCAAGATGTGTACACATAATACAATTACTGAAAATGGGGAATGCTTTCAGCTACTTGCTATTAAAAGTGAAATGATAAACATGTGCTATAAGTGCAGTTGTGATTTGACTATAAATAGGAGAAGGCAGAATTGATTCTTATTCCCCATGTTATGGATTGTCTTTTATGCTCCAGTTAACGTACACTAATGTGCATTAATCACTTTACAATAATAATGATAGAACCATAGAGAAGTTGCGGCTCAGAAAGAGGCCTTTCAGCCTATTATATCTGAAAAAAACTGTCCGCCCATTCTAATCCCACCTTCCAGCACCCGGTCCGTAGCCTTGCAGGATACTTGAAATTAAGGGAATATAGTCATATGGATAAAGAAAGTTTAAAAAGTAGGAAGCAAAGGATAGGGGTGAAAGGAAGACCACCAGCACAATAGACATCACCATTAAGTCTCTTACACACACCTTGACATTTCCATCTGGGCTCACATCCTGTGTAGCTTGCATCCTCATCCTGTATACAGATCCACACAGTATCCAAACAAGGCAGACATTCTTGTCCTCTGCTTTGGCATGTGCCCTGCTCATAGTCTCCATCTGTCTCTATGCAGGACAAGTTCACTCACAATAAAAGGGAGATATCCCAGATTGGGGATGGACTGCTGGATCTTAAGGTCCTCACTTCCCATGAAGAGTATGCTGCTGAGCTGGCCAGAGATGAGTGTGACTGTGCACGGTGACAATGGCAGCTCAGACGCAAGTGAAGACCCTGCATCAGCTGTTCTTTCATTGTAATGTGTTTGAGCATGCAGCAATTCAACAATTCTCTCTACCTCTTTGATTGACACCAGTGTGAAACACCTATGGAACATTGGGAGCCAACTATAGCTCAGCTGTCACTTTGAAACCCTCTTGGATGAGGATCCTGAGGATACACTGGAAAAAGAGCTGTCACAGTGTCCACCCACACCCTCTACCAGTGCAGAGACACACACCTTGGTGGGACCTGGATCTAGAGCAATTTTGGTGTCACAATCTGGTGAGCACAGCAGATTCTGATGCACAGCAGATGGAGGCAAGGTCATCCAAGGTCACCGACACTTGGAGGGCTGCAGGAGGTCAGGATTCCGTTGAATCTCAGTCAGATGCTGAACCTGTGGACTAGGCCGTAACGCAAATGTTGGAGCAGTAATGACAGATGCACAAATATCAGGCAGGGTTGTCAGATGCAGTCAGGATATTGAACCACAACGGAGGAGTCGTCTGCGTTCAGTCTTCAGTCATAGCGCCAGCATGCCAGTACACCTAAGTCACCATTGGTAGGATGACAGCTGCTATCGAGACCTTGGGTGGAATTCTCCCATTCTGCCCGCGATGGGTGAGCTGGGAGGCGTGAGCAGAGAATCCAGTGGGAGATGAAAAGTCAGAAACCCGCTGGCATGAGAGCAGTTTGAAATTCTCAGAATGGCGTGTTAATGGCAGCCTACTTTTTCCACTGCCTGCTGGCATGAATTCTATTTGCATCTTATGAATACTCATCAAAACAGTTGTTCATTGGAATCCCATCAGGCCTTCCAATCTTGCATCATGTCAATGGAAAATTATATTGGCCTCAAACTCATTTGAATAAGAGTGAAGTGCACATGGTAGACCTCAGTTCGCTCAAGACTTCGAGGTGAGTGCAACACACCGAGAGCACCAGCCATCACACTGTACCCCTCGTATTGCACTGGCCTTCTCTCTGCTGGGAAAGAACCACTCACGCCCTCAGCAGGTCTTCAAGGACAGCACTGTGCTGCTGGACTGATGGACCCCCACCTTTCACTCATTCGAAACAACACTGTGCCAGGGGTTGAGAAGTCCGCTCCTGGTGCCACACACCGTTGCCTGCGGGACTCATGCAACTTCCACCCCAATGCACCAACTTAGTGCAGAACAAGGACTATGCAAGGGTAGCGGAGGAAGGGTGAGGGGACACAATGGAAGGCAGAGGGGTGGGGAGGTGGATGTGGAATACTGAACAATGGAAGGAAGAGGGAAGACAGAGAACTGGGAAGCTGAATCCTGACAAAGCTGCATGATACACATGACAAACAAGGGGGTCAAACAGATACCACATAATTTACTGGAAGAGAATGCACACAGACTCCAGAAAGGGTGGTGGGAGTGTCACTTGTGTGGCACATTAAGGATGGTTCATACCGGCACTCAGAAGTCCAGGCTGTACTGAGATGGGAAGGTTACAGTTGTCCTTAGTGCTGTTTGGAAACAGGAACTATGTCAATGTTTCTGTTTAAGTCCAGGGACTGAGAAACAGGAGTCAGAGAGTGCAGACATTCATGCTGCAAAATCATAGAATCATAGAATCATAGAAACCCTACAGTACAGAAAGAGGCCATTCGGCCCATCGAGTCTGCACCGACCACAATCCCACCCAGGCCCTACCCCCATATCCCTACAAATTTTACCCACTAATCCACGCATCCCAGGACACTAAGGGGCAATTTTTAGCATGGCCAATCAACCTAACCTGCACATCTTTGGATAAAATGGAAAGGAGTCACAGTTATCAGGCAGTCCAGGGACTGTGTGGATCTCACAATCAGAAGTCAGAGTAGAAGACAGTGCAGAAGAGCAGTGGGCATGCAGCAGGAGCAATCATTAGGAGCAAGGTGTACCCCCATTGCAGGGAGGAGCAAGGGCTGTGTGCTCTCTTGGGAAAAAGCGCAGTTTGATGTGCGAGTCTGTCCTACAGTCACTGCCCTGAACATTGGTCTGTACTCAGCTGCAGAGTGAGTGGTGATGTTCATAGGGGGCATCTGCAGAGGGATGGTATGTGAAGTTCTCATGGAGGGGAATGTCCCCTCTGTATGTAATGGGACATGATGTGGAGATGCCGGCGTTGGACTGGGGTAAGCACAGTAAGAAGTCTCACAACACCAGGTTAAAGTCCAACAGGTTTATTTGGTAGCAAATACCATAAGCTTTCGGACCTTCTGCTCCTTCATCAGATGGAGTGGTCTCTGTTCTCCAACAGTGCACAGAGACACAACATCAAGTTACAGAATACTAATTAGAATGCAAATCTCTACAGTCTTAGACCTGGCTGGCTGTAGAGATTTGCATTCTAATTAGTATTCTGTAACTTGATTTCTGTGTCTGTACACTGTTGGAGAACAGAGACCACTCCATCTGACGAAGGAGCAGCAAGCTCCGAAAGCTTATGGTATTTGCTACCAAATAAACCTGTTGGACTTTAACCTGGTGTTGTGAGACTTCTTACTGTAATGGGACACACAGTCTCCAGATGGGGTGGGTCGTGGTCCAAGTGGAGCATGGCACCTTGCATTTGATGGGCTCAGTGGGGAATGTGGAAATATCCACCACAACAGCGACGGGATCCAATATTAATGTTGGTAGCTGGAGTATAACAGATGGCATTCCTACCTGCACATCATTTGATTTGATTTGATTTATTATTGTCACATGTATTAGTATACAGTGAAAAGTATGGTTTCTTGCACACTATACAGACAAAGCATACCGTTCATAGAGAAGGAAAAGAGAGAGTGCAGAATGTAATGTTACAGTCATAACTAGGGTGCAGAGAAAGATCAACTTAATGCAAGCTAAGTCCATTCAAAAGCTTGATGGCAGCAGGGAAGAAGTTGTTCTTCAGTCAGTTGGTACGTGACCTTAGACTTTTGTATCTTTTTCCCGATGGAAGAAGGTGGAGAGAGAATGTCCGCAGTGCGTGGGGTCCTTAATTATGCTGGCTGCTTTTCCGAGGCAGCGGGAAGTGTAGACAGAGTCAATGGATGGGAGGCTGGTTTGTGTGATTGATTGGGCTACATTCACAACCTTTTGTAGTTCCTTGTGGTCTTGGGCAGAGCAGGAGCCATACCAAGCTGTGATACAACCAGAAAGAATGCTTTCTATGGTGCATCTATAAAGGTTCTGAAGACTGTGGAGGAACAGAGAGATCTTGGGGTCCATATCCACAGGTCTCTAAAGGTTGCCACTCAAGTGGAAAGAGCTGTGAAGAAGGCCTATAGTGTGTTAGCTTTTATTAACAGGGGGTTGGAGTTTAAGAGCCATGGGGTTATGCTGCAACTGTACAGGACCTTGGTGAGACCACATTTGGAATATTGTGTGCAGTTCTGGTCACCTCACTATAAGAAGGATGTGGAAGCGCTGGAAAGAGTGCAGAGGAGATTTACCAGGATGCTGCCTAGTTTGGAGGGTAGGTCTTATGAGGAAAGGTTGAGGGAGCTAGGGCTGTTCTCTCTGGAGCGGAGGAGGCTGAGGGGAGACTTAATAGAGGTTTATAAAATGATGAAGGGGATAGATAGAGTGAACGTTCAAAGACTATTTCCTCGGGTGGATGGAGCTATTACAAGGGGGCATAACTATAGGGTTCGTGGTGGGAGATACAGGAAAGATATCAGAGGTAGGTTCTTTACGCAGAGAGTGGTTGGGGTGTGGAATGGACTGCCTGCAGTGATAGTGGAGTCAGACACTTTAGGAACATTTAAGCGGTTATTGGATAGGCACATGGAGCACACCAGGATGATAGGGAGTGGGATAGCTTGATCTTGGTTTCAGATAAAGCTCAGCACAACATTGTGGGCCGAAGGGCCTGTTCTGTGCTGTACTGTTCTATGTTCTATGTTCTACTGCTCCTGGACTTTGTAAAAAAGAGAGATGATCCAATCGAAACATACAAACTGTTTAAAAGGCTTGAAGGATAGATGCTGAGAAAATATTTCCCGTGCTTGGGGAATCTAGAACACAGAGCCACAGTCTCTTTCGGACTGAGATGAGGAGAAATTTCCTCATACGTGGCTCCTCGCACCATTCCTGCAAACAAAACTATACACCAACACTAACAACGCAGATCACATCAGCTGGGTTCATGACAGGCTGAAAGGGGAATTGCCCTATCCCTGCTCCTATTGTTTGTGTTCTTATGTAAGAAAGCCCCATCCAGCTGCTGTAGATTTTAAAACTTGTAGCATCGCACACATCCCTGGGCCCCTCTAATGGGCAAATGTGAATTTCATAGAAACCCTACAGTGCAGAAGGAGGCCATTCGGCCCATCGAGTCTGCACTGACCACAATCCCACCCAGGCCCTACCCCCACATATTTTACCCGCTAATCCCTCTAACCTACGCATCCCAGGACTCTAAGGGGCAATTTTTAACCTGGCCAATCAACCTAACTCGCACATCTTTGGACTGTGGGAGGAAACCGGAGCACCTGGAGGAAACCCACGCAGACACGAGGAGAATGTGCAAACTCCACACAGACAGTGACCCGAGCCGGGAATCGAACCCGGGACCCTGGAGCTGTGAAGCAGTAGTGCTAACCACTGTGCTACCGTGCCGCCCCTAATTTGGTTGTGTCAATCCTGGCTGATGCTCACTGAGGTAATGCTACTGATCTGAAGCTGGCAAAACCTGAAGCAACATTTACCAGACTTTAAGGTGTGCTCCACCTGACAAGGTAGGAGGTAGAGTTTGCTGTAGGGTAAGTAATGACTTGACTGGATATGGAAGTTCGAAACAAAGTTTAGATATAGAGAGGTTGTACTTTCTATTTTATCTAGATTATGTAGTCAAACAGGCAGAATGATAATTGCATTATTTTCTGTCGACACTTCCCTCTGGCAAACTTTGGAACAAAATTAAAATCTCAAGAAAAAGCACTAACAATAAATTTGTGCATTCAAATTGTACCTGATGATACTTTAACTATATTTGAAACTACCACTTTATGCCCAGCCACTATTTTACAATAGCAATGTGAAATGTCAAAGTATTGGTGAGTAATTCAAACCTTGCTCAGAATATATATAATTACTGTACTACATTAATTAATTTTCTACGTACGTTCATGTTTTCATGAAACATACATTGAATCTGTAGATATATAAATGGCTTTATTGAATATTGCATGGAAGAACAATCTCTAGCTGGTTTGATTTCTTTCCATTTCTTGCTGGTCATGCGGTGATATAGACAATAACATTTTTTTAAATTCATTCGTTCATGGGACATGGGCGTCGCTGGCTGGCCAGCATTTATTGCCCATCCCTAGTTGCCCTTGAGAAGGTGGTGGTGAGCTGCCTTCTTGAATCGCTGCAGTCCTTGTTCTGAAATATTTGAAATATTTGCTAACATGTTTTAAGTAACAGCATTTAATTTGAACTTCTGAGTTTTTAAAAATCAGAATGAACATAAGCAGTATTAGTATGTGTAACATACTGCTCATCATCTTACTGTGGAAATCAATCATGTCTACTTTGGAAACAGTGTGAAGCCTAATCATCTTTATTGGACCCATACAACAGCTCCAAGGATTGAGTGATACCTGAGTAAAATCCTAGTATAGTAACAGCAATTAAGTATGCAAACAGCAAACTCTGCTCAGTAATCAGTTAGATCCATGTCATTAATATGTAAAGCACAAAAGGGAGTTTTTGATTTTCAGTCAGTTTACTACTTACCCTTGACACTTGGCTGTAAATTTACAAAAACTGAACCAAAAACATCAACATTATTCACTTCCAAAATGATGCTAAATACCCCAGGCAAGATGCTATTTTTGTTGCGTGCGTCAAGTGCCAATGCTGACACTAATAGACATTCATGGAGCCATGGTGCTATAAAGATAGCTGATTCACTGATGTGATGCAAAATTATACACCACTGGATAAAAAACATTTAAAGAGATTTGCAATGGACTTCTGTGCAACTGTTGTTATTGTGCTTGGATTCCCACGAGAACTGGTGAAACATTATTTATTTAAAGTGGCCATTCATTCACCTTGGCTTACTGATTGTAAAATAAGAAATCAAGCTAGAATCAGCATTGATATCATTTGTTATTTTGGTTTAATTGGGGGAAGTTATTATTATCTATTATCTTTAATTTCTGTTTGCAAATATTTTTGATTGCTGCATAGAACCATGCAACCTCTATGATATTGTATCAGTGGTAAATACCACTGAGAGCTTAAATATTATTTTACTACTTATGGAGGTGAGTAAAATAGAATGGTACTGTGGCAGGGTACCGCTAAATAGCATTAGTATTACATATGGTGCAAGCATTACTATCAAGTTGTGACACAAGATGAATAAATAATGTTTCATCTTATCTTGTGAAATGGTGGATCTGAAGCTGTTGAAGTAAACAGTTCTCTAATCAAAAAATATAAATGCATCTTGCTGTTATAGATTTAAGTTTTAAGGTTATTTATTATTGTCACAAGTAGGTTTACATTAACACTACAATGACGTTACTGTGAAAATCCCCTAGTCACCACACTCTGGCACCTGTTCACTGAAGGAGAATTTAGCATGGCCAGAGATGTGAGATAATTTTCTCCCTTTTCTAACTTTCTAGCTAATCACAAAGATGGGTTTTTGAGAAGGATGTTTTCCCTTTTTTAGTGTTGTGACTTTAAAGAACAGACATAAAACAGACTTCCTTGTAAATTTAAATCAAAAGAAAGAATAATCATTTATTTTTCACAACAACCAGTGTAAATGCAACAACATTCACTCCTCAAATACACAGATACATGTACACAAGTAAAATTGATTTCTAAAGATGTGACATGTACTTAAATTACTTGAATGGTAAATGACAGAAAACAGGTCACTTCTTTACACAGACCTTAAGATGGTGGTTGAAACATTGTAGGCCTGAAGGAGTCTCTCTTGTTTCAGTGAAGATAAAGAATGTTGAAGATTTCTGGATTTTCAATTGAAGTTGCAATCAAGCATCTGCAGTGGAAGTGATAGACACAGTAAGATCGGATCTTGGAACCTCACTGGCGTGTATTGTGCTCTCCGGATTTTGAGCACACACCGCAAATGGGGAGTACGGGCTCAAAGTCGCCTCCAGAGTGTTGAGAGAAGTTACTGTTGAGATAGTAGATGCATTGATCGTCATTTTCCAAATTTCCCCAGAATCTGGAACGGTTCATTAGGTTGGAAAATGACTGTGACTCCTCTATTCAAGAAAGGAGGGAGACAGAAAGCAAGAAACTCTAGGTCAGTTAGCTTAATACCTGTCACAGAAAAATGCTTAGAATTTATTAATAAGGAGGGAATAGCAGGCACTTAAAAAATCTTAACGCAATCAGGCAGAATCAACATGGTTTTATGAAAGGGAAATCATGTTTGACTAATTCATTTGAGTTATTTGAGGAAGTAACAACCAAATTGGATAAAGGGGAACATGTGGATTTGCTGAATTTAGATGTTTGAAGGCGTTTGACAAAGTGCTACATCAAAGATTACTGTGTGAAATAAGAGCTCATCGTGTAGGGGTAACATGTCAGAGTGGATAACGGATTGCCTTGCTAATAGGAAACAGGGAATTAGCATAAATGGGTCATTTCCAGATTGGCAAGACATAACAAGTGGAGAGCCACAGGGATCAGTGCTGGGGCCTCAACTATTTACAATTTCTATCAATGACTTGGATCAAGGGACCAAATGTAAATTTGCTGACAACCCAAAGATAGGTAGGAAAGTAAATCGTGAATACAAGGAATCTGTAAAGGGACATAAGTTATCATTTCAGCTATGATTAACCTCCTGAAATATCTTTTTTTCAAAAACTTCCACCCTCATAGGCAGCCAAAATGTCATTATAAGTCTCTTCCATTGAAATGGTGAGGGGGGAGGAGGGGGGGGGGGGTCAATTAACATCTGGGAAGTCTGTATGCATTTGAAGGAACCTTGACAGAGAAATGTTCAGACAAGATAAACCACCTGAATCTCCAGAGTGCATTTTGAGAAGGTAAGATGTCCATTTCCCAGTTGCTTTTAAAAATGTAGTGTCTATTGAATAGACTTTATGGGCAAATAACTTGGCCATAACACTGTTTTATAAAAGTTAAAACAGAGAATACTGTAAGTGCATAAAATATTGATAATTTCAGTTGGACCCTACACCAGACCCAGAAGAGGATTATTTATTTTTCAGATCCTGCCTAGAATTCCAGCATCATAATAGTTCATATTCCCAATGATCAGATCTTTTAAACCACTGCTTTAAAAGATATATATATATATATTATATGTATAAAACACCATCTTTAGAAAATTCTAATCAGCATTCTCTGTTTTTGAAAGGATATTGTGAAATATACAGTAAAATAAAAGCAAAATACTGCAGATGCTGGAGGTCTGATCCAGAAGATGCTGGAAAACCTGTGCAGGACTGGCAGCATCTGTGGAGAGAGGAACAAATTTAACGCTGCGAGTTCAGTTAGACTCTTCTTCGGATCTCTGAAGTTCCAAAAAGAGCCATATTGGACTTTTAACTCACTTTCTCTCTTACAGATATCACCAGAGCTGCTGAGTTTTTCCAGCAATTTCTGTTATTAAAATACACATCCCCAGTTTGCAATGAAGCAAGAACACCTCTGAAATTCAGGCTGCTGTCAATTACAAAGTGAGAATCCGTTATTACCACTTCAATCTAGTTTTGCAAGAAAAGAAAAACATTAGTTATGCTCTGTACAAATATCTTACAATTTTCTTAGTTTTTATTTAATTTGATTTTCTGATTATTCCCCTATTCTCATACTTTTGTGCTGTGATTGACTTGGGGCGCTCAAAATCTGCAGGGTAGTTTATTGCCAAAGCTTCTTCACTGGGACATATTTCAATTTTTATTTCCTCTTGACGCATTTCTCATGTTCACTTTACCTCACCTTTGGTGATCTTCCATTTTCCTGTTATTCCCTAAACCATACTCAGCCAAGGCAGATGGTGGAATTTGAATTCAATAAAAAATATCTGGAATTAAGAATCTACTGATAACCATGAAACCATTGTCGATCGTCAGAAAAACCCATCTAGTTCACTAATGTCCTTTAGGGAAGGAAATCTGCTGTCTTTATCTGGTCTGGCCTACATGTGACTCCAGAGCCACAGTGGTTGACTCTCAACTGCCTTCTGAATGAGGGCAACTTTGGATGGGCAATAAATGCTGGCCAATCAGTGGTGCCCATGTCCCACGAATGAATAAAAAAGTAAGAATGTATAAAAAACATATTTATTGTCTTAAGGGAGTGGATTCTTAAGATAGTGGGATTTTGATGGAAGGTGATATAAAGCAAACACTTATTTTGTATTGTTTGACTGCTACTGGTTGAACAATTTCTCTAAATAACATTTTAGCTTATACTTGTGGTGAGAGTGGATTGCTTTTGCACAAGTAAAAAGGTATGTTAATTAGAACTCAGCATTTGCTTTTCTACAGGCCTTTTCTGTGATACCTCTGCTCCTTCATCATGTCAACCTTCAGAAACGCAAAGGACATATTTACAGTCATGTTTAGTTGACTGCGGTGGTTGTGATGGGAAATGTAAGTAATTATAAGATGTCACGGTTCAGGATTCCAATAAGGTCATGGTGCATCTAACCTGACGTAGTGGAACAGCATAATAACTAAATAAGACAGCTATTATCTTTGATTTTCGGTTTAGTCTGATACCTGTTTTTCCAGGTATCAGGCTATACAGAAAATTAAAGATAATATGGGTCCCTGTTAGTTTTTAGCCAAATGTCAAGGGGGTGTGGCTTATAAATGTACTAATATTCTAATTTCAAAGGAAGTAAATCTTCTCATGCCTTGACGCAGCAAACCAGTATTACTGAGGAAATCTTGAGCCTGCATTCGCCGCCATCTGCGAGGTCACTGCCGGGGGCTCAAGATCCAGAAGTCACAGTTCTTGCCGGCGAGAAACACAACTTCGGATCTTCCCTGCCTTTCTTCGGCAATGTCATCGGGTTCACACCCATTGCGGGCATGATCCAGCTTTGCATGTATTTGCATACATTCCGCCGACTCTTGAACCCTCCCCTTGTGGTTTACAACAGACTCAAACATAGTGAATGCTCGCTCCGATTGGGGTTGCGGACGGGAGCCCCTAATGCTTCAGTGGTGGGGAGGGGGGAGGTTTATTGGAGTTCTGATCAGGGCGCCCTTAAAGGTTTTGTTGGCGTGTTTAGGCCGTGCCTATCTCTTTGACAGCGTGAATCACGCTCCCTTGATTTTTTTTGCAGTGCCGGAATCTGGAGAGAAATACACCGGTTTTCTCACCAGAAACAATACTCTGCCGTTTTTTTGGTAAGATTTCACCCACTATCTATTTGCCAATCCCAATGCCATTGGAAGAAAATAAAGTGGGATCATGTGTGTGTTGCAGTGATAAAAGTAAATTACAAACCTTGTTTTCTTTCATAGCTAATATTATGACATCATGAAATGCGAAGCAATTGGTAAAAAGGACATCTATCTCAAAATTACTATCTTGTTACCTAGTTTACATATGAAACATTTCTGGGCAGCTCACTCAGAAACCTAACAGAATGTAACCCTAATCAGTGGCTGATTAACAACCCAACCTTTTCCCACTGCCCCTGCTCCTGCATTTGCTAATAAACCTGTTGGACTTTAACCTGGTGTTGTTAAAACCCTTACTGTGTTTACCCCAGTCCAACGCCGGCATCTCCACATCCTGCTCCTGCTTGCAGGGAATTAGGGGCAGATAGGTACATGACGTTACTTCAAGGGAAAAGAGTGATGAAAATGAACAAAATACATTTTCAGAATGAGTTATCCAACTAGCAGATTATAGATGAATCACTAACTACAAACATTAGCAGCTAACATAGAATCATTGACTTTAATTCAGACAGATTGAAAACATTCGGAATAGAATTTGACATAAATAAAACAAGAAAACCTTTTCTTTCAATGTGCTTGAGGTAAAGATGAACTTTGCATTCAAGTTAATGGAATGCTTAATAACACTGGTGCTACAACTGATTGTTCCGTTAATAATGGATAATATCAGCATTTAATTATTAAAGCTGGACTAAATGAGGAAAATCTGCAGCCTTTGGCAGTGTTTTGATATAGAATGAGTATCAGGCAGATCTTGCTGTCCCAAAACACAATAAGCACTCTCTGTAATCTTGAGGTCATCCAAACTTCTGCTGTCCACATCTTAACACACACCAAATTCTGTTCACCCATTTCACCCTGCTCCCTGATCTATTTTCCTTCATTCACGCATCCATTCACTAACAGTCTGAAAGTCTTTAGGACCTTTAACCATTTCCCTGAACAAGACGGCTAATGTGGTGTAAAGGGGGCTTTCCTATGCACTGATCTTCTTTGTAGGGTCTCTCTATGTATTCCTGCACTGAACAAATACCTTAATATAGAGATACTCTCTCTTCAACCAACCTGATTAAATCTCAACTTAAAAATGCTTTTGGCAGCCAGGCCACCACTGAGATTGAACAGGGAGAGGTTGAGGGGTAGGTGGGGATGGTAGATTAAGAGAGTTAAGAGTTGTGGAGTTTTGAGGTCGGGGAGAGTTATGAGTTCGTCTGAACACTTTGATAGGGGTTTTGATAATATCTAATCACTTCCAAAATCACTGATTGAAATCACAGTGTGATATTTATAGAAAATGGGCGGTATCTTGAGCCCACATTCGCCATCGGCGAAGTTGCTGGCACTGACTCAAGATTCATAACAGATGTGAACATGTGATTTACATGGATTTCCATTAATGTCTATTATTAACCCCCCCATCCTGTCGTATCTTGACCCCCCTCGCCATATCTTCAACCATGCTGACGTAACGTCGCGTCGATATACGTGAACCTATTGTGGGGGTCTCCCTGGGGGCACAAAAGTAAGTATAGCACCTGGGGGAATGTGGGACATGGCCAGGCAGTTTCCTGGCAATGCCCTTGGCACAGGCTAGGACTGCCAGGTTGGCACCATCCCATCCCATCCTAGGTTGTCCCACCCTGGCAATGCCAACCTGTGCCAAGGGATAGGACCAGGTGGGAGCCTCATGGGAAGAGGGGGATACATACCAGGGGGAGTCAGACGAACAGGGGATGCTGGTAGTGGTTGCTTCGAGGGGCGAGGAGAGAAGGAGCCGATGATCGTGGGATTTGGGGAGTGTGGGGGAGGGTGGTTGGAGTGAATGCTGGTTCCAATCGGGGGTGGAGAGGGAAGCCCCTGAGGCCTCCATGGTGAGGCGGGAGGACATTGGTTGCAGTTCTGATCAGGACTTCCTTTAAAAATGGCAACTGATCTCAGAGCATCTGGATTTTGTCGGCATGTTTAAGCCCCGACCACCTGTACAATGGCGTGAAATATGCCCCATTGATTTTTTTGGGGAAGAGTATGGTAGAATCTGAAGAGAAAACTGACCAGTTTCTCTGGAAAGAAGTTCCCCAGAAACAAGACTCTACCATTATTTGGAAAGCTTTCGCCAAATGTGTGAGGCACATCAGATGAGATTCTTATTATAAGAAATGGATTAATCTATTTATTTGAAAGGGATTGACACCTTCATTAAGCTAGCAGACGAGGTGATTTCATATCAATATGTTAATAGGTACTTATAATATTACGTAAATTTAATCCACTATTTGAACGAGGTTGACTTTTTGCATTTGACTGGGATGATGGTATCTTACTGCTTATCCTATGGTGGATAGTTCAGATCCCAACCTGGATCCCCAAAGGGGAAAAAAAATGTTTATATCAGAAAATACAAGGTTATGGTTCAATCAAAATGCTGATTATCTGTGAATGCTTTCATATCAGCTACGCTTCAATGATCTCATCACCAAATCTCTATTTTTACCTAACGAATTAATAGCATTTTTCAGAGAAATTGAAAATTTGCTAATCACCAGCATCTGGGAGCAGAAGCATATTCTATGTCATTGAATGGTTAATGGTTTAATTCTCTGTATACATTTGGGATCAGGCTCTTTCAGCAGCATATGGGCTATAAAAATATTGCAACAAGAAAATAAATTGCATCACTATGGCTTTTTAATGAAAACTTAAATTTGGTCTATTCCATTTCTGGCAATCTTTTATTACTCCAATTGCGCAGTGTTTTTTTCAAATCTTTCCCAATGGAAAACACTTACATTTTACAATGTATTTCCCTGGAAACTCATATTTCTGGGAAAAAAATCCCCTCATCAGTTGAAGACCGTTTGATATTTAGACCAATCTATTTTCTTTCAATGGGCTACAACAGTAATATGTCTGTAATAATATTTCGTTACCTGCAAATGCTTTAATGAGAGTTATTTTTATTCTCTCTGAAGGCTTAAGTTATTCCAAAACACTTTCAATTTTCATTTCTGTAACACGCACTTTCAAGATATTTCATTTTTCTCCATCTTGATTGTTTGTCAGAGTTAATAATATCTGGGAATCTTCCCTGGAGGACCTGCAGGATCCGTAGAGATTCATTTTTATAACTGTTCACACGTGTTTATTCCCCAAAACTGTGAAAAGTTTACAACTTTCTATTTAAAGTACTGAGTACTCCCAAAAATCCGTAACTGCTGTTTGACTCCAAATGTTTACAGCATTTAGGTTTAACAGAACTCTATCGATTAAATTAAGGGAGGCACGGAATTCACTGCGGGAACACTTTTTCTCTCTGCCATTTGAGTGTTTCCAACATTTTTCAGGTTTCTATTTCCGGCAGTTGGGACCTCACTTGTTTACCATCTCATCCAAAAGGTAACGGCTGGAACCTTCCAGCTGTTCACGCCCTGCCACCACTGCAAGCGAGAATGGAGAATTTGGCGCTCAGCCAAATCTCCGTTTACTGCAGCAGGACTGGAGAATCCCGCTGGTGGGAATGGCTGGAAAATTCTGTAAGAAGTTTAACAACACCAGGTTAAAGTCCAACAGGTTTATTTGGTAGCAAAAGCCACACAAGCTTTCGAGGCTCTAAGCCTCCCAACAGACACCTCCAGACGCTGAAAGATGCCCTCATAAGAACAGGATATGGCGCTAGACTCATTGATCAACAGTTCCAACGCGCCACAGCGAAAAACCGCACCGACCTCCTCAGAAGACAAACACGGGACACAGTGGACAGAGTACCCTTCGTTGTCCAGTACTTCCCCGGAGCGGAGAAGCTACGGCATCTCCTCCGGAGCCTTCAACATGTCATTGATGAAGACGAACATCTCGCCAAGGCCATCCCCACACCCCCACTTCTTGCCTTCAAACAACCGCACAACCTCAAACAGACCATTGTCCGCAGCAAACTACCCAGCCTTCAGGAGAACAGTGACCAAGACACCACACAACCCTGCCACAGCAACCTCTGCAAGACGTGCCGGATCATCGACACAGATGCCATCATCTCACGTGAGAACACCATCCACCAGGTACACGGTACATACTCTTGCAACTCGGCCAACGTTGTCTACCTGATACGCTGCAAGAAAGGATGTCCCGAGGCATGGTACATTGGGGAAACTATGCAGACGCTGCGACAACGGATGAATGAACACCGCTCGACAATCACCAGGCAAGACTGTTCTCTTCCTGTTGGGGAGCACTTCAGCGGTCACGGGCATTCGGCCTCTGATATTCGGGTAAGCGTTCTCCAAGGCGGCCTTCGTGACACACGACAGCGCAGAGTCGCTGAGCAGAAACTGATAGCCAAGTTCCGCACACACAAGGACGGCCTCAACCGGGATATTGGGTTTATGTCACACTATTTGTAACTCCCACAGTTGCGTGGACCTGCAGAGTTTCACTGGCTGTCTTGTCTGGAGACAATACACATCTTTTTAGCCTGTCTTGATGCTCTCTCCACTCCCATTGTTTTGTTTCTTAAAGACTGGATTAGTTGTAAGTATTCGCATTCCAACCATTATTCATGTAAATTGAGTCTGTGTCTTTATAAGTTCTGTTTGTGAACAGAATTCCCACTCACCTGAAGAAGGGGCTTAGAGCCTCGAAAGCTTGTGTGGCTTTTGCTACCAAATAAACCTGTTGGACTTTAACCTGGTGTTGTTAAACTTCTTACTGTGTTTACCCCAGTCCAACGCCGGCATCTCCACATCATGGAAAATTCTGGCCAACAGTTCCGACCAACATCTCCGACAATGTAAGACTCCCTCAATACTGCACTGGATGTGTCAGCTCACCACAACAATCTCAAGGGCAATGAGAGATATGAAACTAATAGAAACCCTACAGTGCAGAAGGAGGCCATTTGGCCCGTCGTGTCTGCACCGGCAACAATCCCACTCAGGCCCTATCCCTGCAACCCCACATATTTGCCCTGCTAATCCCTCTAACCTGTGCATCACAGGCGGCAGGGTGGCACAGTGGTTAGCACTTCTGCCTCACAGTGCCAGGGACCTGGGTTCGATTCCCGGCTTGGGTCACTGTCTGTGTGGAGTTTGCACATTCTCCTCGTATCTGCATGGGTTTCCTCCGGGTGCTCTGGTTTCCTCCCACAGCCCAAAGATTTGTGGGTTAGGTGGATTGGCCATGCTAAATTTCTCCTTAGTGTCAGGGGGACTATCTAGGCTGAATGCACAGGGTTATGGGGTTAGGGCCTGGGTGGGATTGTGGTCGGTGCTGACTTGATGGGCCAAATGACCTCCTTCGGCACTGGAGGATTCTATGATTCTAAATGCTGGCCTTGCCAGCAATGCCCACATGGCTGTTTGTTGGAGCTTGCTGTGTGCAATCTGTTGCATTTCCTACATTATAACAGTGACCAAACTGCAAAAGTATTTACATCACTGCAGAGCACTTTGGGACATCCTGAGATTGTAATAGGCATTATATAAATGTAACTTAGTCTTTCTTTTGTTGAAATTAGCCCTATAGTGAGAACGTTGTCCTATAGTGCCTTTGCTATTGCAAAGATGTGCAGGTTAAGTTAATTGGCCATGCTAAATTGCCCCTTAGTGTTCCAGGATGCGTAGGTTAGAGGGATTAGCAGGCCAAATATGTGGGGTTCCGGGGATAGGCCCTGGGTGGGATTGTTGTCAGTACAGACGCGATGGGCCGAACGGCCTCCTTCTGCACTGTAGGGTTTCTATGGTTGTATAAAAATCCTTCTATTGATGTGTTTTTGAATGTATAAGGTGCCCTGCATTTGCAACCTTCAGTTTTATTGACTGATGGGATGATAATGTGTTTTCCACTGCATTGACTTCCCAATCTCAGTTAGATTGCTATGGAGAGACACTGAGTGAATAATATAAGATTTCTTACTGTGTGGAGTAAAAAATGGAAAATTTATTTCCAGGCTACTCTCATATTCTCATGAATCTTTTAGCAATGACCCAAGAGAATTGATGGAAGCAGGGGAGTGGGTCTATTCTGCGACATGGGGTGTGTGGCGCAAAAGAAAAATAGATTCATACTTTCAAAAAGGAAATGCTTGACTATTCCTTCACAGTTCTTGAACATGGGTAAAAGCTTTAGGAAAGCACAACAGGAGACTCGCTTTTGTTTTTCACATGTTCTAAACTTATGATGAGGTTTGTTTTCTGAAAGTTATATAACGTCGCAAGTTAGTCCTAAGTAGATTTGAAAATGAAATGTTACTTTTTCTTTCTGTTCATTTGTGGGATGTGGGTATCACTCGCTGGGCCAGCATTTATTGTCCATCCCTAATTGTCCTTTAGTTCAATTCAGAGGGCATTTTTTAAGAGTCTACCACATTGCTTTGGATCTGAGTCACACGTATGTCAGACCTTCCTTTCCTAAAAGGCAGTAGTGAACTAGATGGCTTTTTGCAACAATCGACAATGGTTTCATCGTCAAAATTAGACTTCTAATTCAAATTTCACCATCTGCTCTGGTGGGATTCAACCCCAGATCCCAGAGCCTTACCCTGGGTCTCTGGATTACTAGTTCACTGACAATATCACTACACCATTCCCTTCTCAAAACCTATTCACGATCTACAAGGTACAAGTCAGGAGTGTGATGGAATACGCCCCACTTGCCTGGATGAGTGCAGCTCCAACAACACTCAAGAAGCTCAATAAAATCCAGGACAAAGCATCCCATGGCACCACATTCACAAACATCCATTCCCTCCACCACCGATGCTCAGTAGCAGCAGTGTGTACTACCTACAAGATGCACTGCAGCAATTCGCCAAAGATCCTTAGATAGCACCTTCCAAACTCATGACGACTTCCATCTCAGAGGACAAGGACAACAAATACATTGGAACACCACCACCTGCAAGTTTCCCTCCAAACCACTCACCTTTCTGACCTGGAAATATATCGCTGTTCCTTCACAGTCGCTGGGTCAAAATCCTGGAATTCCCTCCCTAATGGCATTGTGGGTCAACCCACATGGACTGCAGCGATTCAAGAAGGCAGCTCACCACCACCTTCTCAAGGACAACTAAGGATGGGCAATAAATGTTGGCCAGCCAGCGACGCCCACGTCCCACGACTGAATTTTAAAAAATCAGGCAGTCTTTATGCTTTCCACCCAAATCCCACCTCCAGTTCTGAGTTGGAGGTCATTTTGTCTTTGTGGCATACTTCTAGCAGGATTCCAATCAGTGGGAAGCTGTAGGCAGCTGAGGGAAATGAAAGAGTCACTGCAGCACTCTGTCATTACTGTGCCTGACATGGTGGGAGCAACATGCAAAGAATGAAGCAGGGCAGTGACTTAAGGCCTCTGAATCTTTCACAAGGTAAGTATTTGGAGGAGCCGAAGACTCGAGCAGGCCCTCTCCTTTTAGTTGCCTCAATGGGGCCATTTACTTAACTGTAATTCAGTTTGCCAGTTTTTAAATTGTGGGAGGTTGTTTCCATTTAGCTGCCAGCCTGTTTATGTGGTGGGCCTCGATCTGCCATTGTCAAAATGTCCACAGCTTGGTGAAATGGCCCATGATAGGGCCTTTATTTATTTCTGCAGCCTGTTCAGTTCCGGTTCCTCTGGCAGTAAAATTCTCTGATTGTGGGGAAGGGTCAGGGTGCTGGTCTACCATGGCTGCATGCGATTTTCCTGGTCCCGCCCTCCTTCATTTCCACCTCTTGGGGCTAGTAAAATTCTGCCCTCAGTATTCACTTCGCAGAAGCTTGTTCATCAGAAGAAAAACAACGCCAGTTATTTTTGCGGGGGGCGGCGGCGGCGGGGCGAGGGGGGGGGGTGGTGCAGGGGGGCTGCGGAGAGGATGGTGAGCCCACCTTCACCTGGATTAAATTCTATCCATTGGGTGGTATTGCATTGGCCATCCATTATAAGCCTTTTGAATATTCAGATCAATTTGACTCAAATGGAACTGTAAAGTTTGTTGGGCCGTTTAACAGCCAGGTGAAGTGGTCCTGCCTGATTTGTGCTACAGTCAAAGGTGAATTGCTACCTGACTGCATCACTTGATTTCAGCTACTGGCCATTGGCTTTCTTGAGATATTTCAGAATCCAAAGTGTATTCCTAAGTCTTACCTTATGTAAATTGCTAATCATTCCCTCTGGTCATGACTTCTTCCTGATTGCCTGGCCCCATCAATAGCCAAATTATCAAAGTTCACCCATTATTCCTATGGCTAATTATTTTTGATGCAGAATGGATAAACAATTCAACACATCTCAGTTTGTAGTTCAGTGTGAAATATTTGTCGTGGGCATTTTAATTTTATCTCTGAGCTCTGATTTTGTTCATGAGCCCATTTCATGGATAGAAAAATCACAGAAGATTACTGAGGGCTGATTTAACATGAGATTAAATGGAATGCCTAGCTTGCTTTTATGCCAACCTGCAGTTTGTACTGACTGAGAAATTTAGTATAGGTCCCTGGGCTTTGCTTTAAAGGGTTATTTTTTATTACTTACTTTTCAAAACATATAATGGTTGATAATTTCTTTCATTAATCAGGGTGTCTCAATAATACTCATCGTTCTATGAAATTATCTCGTGGATGTTCTAGAGGAGAGTGTGGTTATACATCGGTAATTAAATCTGTTAGCTGGAATTTTCTGAATGTGGGGGTGGGGCAGCGGAACCAATGGGAAATCCCATTGACAGTGGCAGGACTGGAATATCCCACCAAGAGGCAATGGCAGGCTCCCCCCCAAACCCAACATGAAACACGCCTTATCATGCAACTGATAGGAATAAGGCAAAAAATAATAATTTCAGCACTTATTCATTACAGCCAATACATTTTTTAATTCATTCATGAGCATCACAGCATTTATTGATTTTCAATAAAATTTCAATAAAACAAGACTCACTCGATGAAGGGGCAGCGCTCCGAAAGCTAGTGGCTTGTGCTACCAAATAAACCTGTTGGACTTTAACCTGGTGTTGTGAGACTTCTTACAGCATTTATTGCCCATCCCTAGTTGCCCGAGGGCAGTTGAGAGTCAACCACGTTGCTGTGGCTCTGGAGTTGCATGTAGGCCAGACCAGGTAAAGGCGGCAGATTTCCTTCCCTAAAAGACATGAATGAACCAGATGTGTTAAATCCACAATGGTTTCATGGTCATCAGTAGATTCTTAATTCAATATTTTTTATTGAAATCAAATTCCACTATCTGCCGTGGCAGGATTCGAACCCAGGTCCCCAGAATATTGGCTAAATTTCTGGATTAATAGTCTAGTGATAATACTACTAGGCCATCGCCTCTCCCAATATTGTAAATCATGAAATAGGCATCTGTTCAGAAAGTCCTAGATTGTCCATTGACAGATGCGATCAAATAACGATGCAGATTATTTCACAACTTTGCAGTTACATTTATAGTATTTTTAAAAAATTACTGATAGAATACAGGAATGAGATAGAGAATCTGGTGAACTGGTGCGGCAACAATAATCTCTCCCTCATTGTCAACAAAACGGAGGAGATTGTCGTCAACTTCAGGAAGCGTAGTGGAGAACATGCCCCTGTCTACATCAACGGGGATGAAGTAGAACTGGTCGAGTTCTTCTGATTTTTAGGTGTCCAGATCACCAACAACCTGTCCTGGTCCCCCATGCCGACACTACAGTTAAGGAAGCCCATCAGTGCCTCTACTTTCTCAGAAGACTAAGGAAATTTGGCACGTCAGCTACGACTCTCACCAACTTTTACAGATGCCCCATAGAAAGCATTCTTTCTGGTTGTATCACAGCTTGGTATGGCTCCTGCTCTGCCCAAGACCACAAGAAACTACAAAAGGTCGTAAATGTAGCCCAATCCATCACGCGAAACAGCCTCCCATCCATTGACTCCGTCTATACTTCCCACTGCCTCGGCAAAGCAGCCAGCATAATTAAGGACCCCACGCACCCCAGACATTCTCTCTCCCACCTTCTTCCATCAGGAAAAAAATACAAAAGTCTGAGGTCACCTATCAACCGACTCAAGAACAGCTTCTTTCCTGCGGTCATCAGACTTTTGAATGGACCTACCTTGTATTAAGTTGATCTTTCTCTGCACCCTAGCTATGACTGTTAACACTACATTCTGCACTCTCTCGTTCCCTTCTCTATGTAGGGTATGCTTTGTCTGTATAGCACGCAAGAAACAACACTTATCACTGTATATTAATACATGTGACAATAATAAATCAAATCAAATCAAAACTGTCAGCTGCAAATCAAAAATGCAGCGACTACATTCTGAAGAGATAGTATTCCCAGTCTGTACCTGCACACAAGCTCCATGTAAAAGTTCGCTGGGAATATAAATAGGCTCAAGTCAATGAAAATCCCAAATGACAGATCATGCTTCTGTAATGAATATTTTGTAGCAAGTGTAATGAAGTTGAAAGATGACATTTTTGAACAACAGATATAAATCTTTTGAAACAAAATAAAATGAAAATGCAAAAATGGAGATTGGTGAGATCTAGAATGATCGCATGTGAGCTGAAGACTGAAGCTCAATCGAATTGACTCACAGGATGTAATTCGGCCAAAGGGAAACTCGAGTGGTTTCTGAATGTCATCTTAAAGATTGAACTTTAGCTTGTTTCCAGGTTCTTTTACTGTTGCACTATATATAAAAAGGCAAGGGATATTGGTGCCAAGTAATAAAACAACTTTCATATCTGGTGACCGGTATCAGCATCAAGCATCAGTGAGGTAAATTATCGCAGAATGGGATTTAGAATGATCCCAAGTGTAAGTCACTTTGAACAGAAAATGCCACATTCCTGTCTGTGGTATTTCAATGCTCTAAATAAAAATAACCTGGTAAAGGTTAAAGTCTGAGAAGCAGAAAATCATCAGCTTTGTGTTAACTGTTCAGTTTCATGCTCTCTTGACATATCACAATACAAGATTACAGGGTCAATGTCCTTAATCTGTACTCTGAGACTGAAGTCTGAAGATTATTGTGTCCACACTTCCCATGGACAGCAACTCCTGGGAAACCCATAATTTCCCACTATGCACTCCTGCCATTGAGAGTGTAAGTTCAAAACTTCTTCCTTAATATATATTGGAAGATCTTTCCATGGAGTTGGTCAAGGTAAATTGAATCATATGAGGAACCCCATTTGTGAAAAGCATGAATGATGTGGCTGGTGGGCAGTGGGCGGGTCTTGAACCATTCTTGTTTGGGTTTTGGAAATGCAATGTTGTACTAACTAACTGGCTTACCATAGTCATGTGACATAGTCCTGTGTGGAGTTTGCACATTCTCCTCGTGTCTGCGTGGGTTTCCTCCGGGTACTCCGGTTTCCTCCCACAATCCAAAGATGTGCGGGTTAGGTTGATTGGCCGTGCTAAAATTGCCTCTTAGTGTCCTGAGATAGGTAGGAAATTAGGGATTAGTGGGTGGATATGGGGGTAGGGCCTGGGTGGGATTGTGGTTGGTGCAGACTCGATGGGCCAAATGGCCTCTTTCTGCACTGTAGGGTTTCTATGATTTCTATGATTTCTATGCCATGGGGACTCTGTCTCTGAGGGCAGACATTTTAAGATTAGTTCTATAAAGCTCTCACTGGCTACAGACTGAAGAAATATAGCTGTCCTTATCCTTGCTACAATGCCTATCCAAAGATGTTGTTGGGATTGTACCATGATTTTTGCTTAGGCCTAATTTAAAGGTAAGTTGGCAGCATAGAATATGATTCTTATAGGGAGGCAGAAAATCCTGACAGCACAGGCAATTTCCAGGTGCCTGCAGCAGCATCATTCTTTTGCGACATCTACAGCGTTAAATGTTGTGGCCCTTATGATGCGATTAGGCAAGAATTAGGGGGCATAAGATGGGAACAGAAACTGTCAGGGAAAGGCACGAATGAAAAGTGGAACTTTTTCAAGGAACAAATACTGGATGTCCTTGATAGGTATGTCCCTGTCAGGCAGGGAGGAAATGGCTGAGTGAGGGAACCATGGTTCACGAAAGAGGTGGAATGTCTTGTGAAAAGGAAGAGGGAAGCTTATGTAGGGATGAGGAAACAAGGTTCAGATGGCTCGATTGAGGGTTACAAGTTAGCAAGGAATGAGCTGAAAAAGGGGCTTAGGAGAGCTAGGAGGGGACATGAGAAGTCCTTGGCGGGTCGGATCAAGGAAAACCCCAAGGCTTTTTACTCTTATGTGAGGAATAAAAGAATGACCAGGGTGAGGTTAGGGCCGGTCAAGGACAGTAGTGGGAACTTGTGTATGGAGTCAGTAGAGATAGGCGAGGTGATGAATGAATACTTTTCTTCAGTGTTCACCAAGGAGAGGGGCCATGTTTTTGAGGAAGAGAAGGTGTTACAGGCTAATAGGCTGGAGGAAATAGATGTTTGGAGGGAGGGTGTACTGGCAGTTTTGAATAAACTGATGGTCGATAAGTCCCCTGGGCCTGATGAAATATATCCTAGGATTCTTTGGGAGACAAGGGATGAGATTGCAGGGCCTTTGGCTTTGATCTTTGGGTCCTCACTGTCTACGGGGATGGTGCCAGAGGACTGGAGAGTGGCGAATGTTGTTCCTCTGTTTAAGAAAGGGAATAGAAATGACCCTGGTAATTATAGACCGGTTAGTCTTACTTCGGTGGTTGGTAAATTGATGGAAAAGTTCCTTAGGGATGGGATTTACGACCATTTAGAAAGATGCGGATTAATCCGGGATAGTCAGCACGGATTCGTGAAGGGCAAGTTGTGCCTCACAAATTTGATTGAATTTTTTGAGGAGGTAACTAAGTGTGTTGTTGAAGGTAGGGCAGTTGATGTCATATACATGGGTTTTAGTAAGGCGTTTGATAAGGTCCCCCATGGTCGGCTTATGATGAAAGTAAGGAGGTGTGGGATAGACGGAAAGTTGGCCGATTGGATAGGTAACTGGCTATCTGATCGAAGACAGAGGGTGGTGGTGGATGGAAAATTTTCGGACTGGAGGCAGGTTGCTAGCGGAGTGCCACAGGGATCAGTGCTTGGTCCTCTGCTCTTTGTGATTTTTATTAATGACTTAGAGGAGGGGGCTGAAGGGTGGATCAGTAAATTTGCTGATGACACCAAGATTGGTGGAGTAGTGGATGAGGTGGAGGGCTGTTGTAGGCTGCAAAGAGACATAGATAGGATGCAAAGCTGGGCTGAAAAATGGCAAATGGAGTTTAACCCTGATAAATGTGAGGTGATTCATCTTGGTAGGACTAATTTAAATGTGGATTACAGGGTCAAAGGTAGGGTTCTGAAGACTGTGGAGGAACAGAGAGATCTTGGGGTTCATATCCATAGATCTCTGAAGGTTGCCACTCAAGTGGATAGAGCTGTGAAGAAGGCCTATAGTGTGTTAGCTTTTATTAACAGGGGGTTGGAGTTTAAGCGCCGTGGGGTTATGCTGCAACTGTACAGGACCTTGGTGAGACCACATTTGGAATATTGTGTGCAGTTCTGGTCACCTCACTATAAGAAGGATGTGGAAGCGCTGGAAAGAGTGCAGAGAAGATTTACCAGGATGCTGCCTGGTTTGGAGGGTAGGTCTTATGAGGAAAGGTTGAGGGAGCTAGGGCTGTTCTCTCTGGAGCGGAGGAGGCTGAGGGGAGACTTAATAGAGGTTTATAAAATGATGAAGGGGATAGATAGAGTGAACGTTCAAAGACTATTTCCTCGGGTGGATGGAGCTATTACAAGGGGGCATAACTATAGTGTTCATGGTGGGAGATATAGGAAGGATATCAGAGGTAGGTTCTTTACGCAGAGAGTGGTTGAGGTGTGGAACGGACTGCCTGCAGTGATGGTGGAGTCAGACACTTTAGGAACATTTAAGCGGTTATTGGATAGGCACATGGAGCACACCAGGATGATAGGGAGTGGGATAGCTTGATCTTCGTTTCAGATAAAGCTCGGCACAACATCGTGGGCCGAAGGGCCTGTTCTGTGCTGTACTGTTCTATGTTCTGTGTTCTTTAAGGCTCAAATTGCTTGACTGACTGCATTAAAAATGATTACCACACCTCATCCAACATTCCCTTTCTGCAGAATCCTGTGAATTTGGGCAATTCATTAAAGTTCTCATTGATCTCATTAAAGATAGAACTGTGTTAAGTGTCACAGTGTTAGCACTGCTGCCTCACAGTGCCAGGGACCCGGGTTCGATTCACAGCTTGGGTCACTGTGTGGAGTCTGCACGTTCTCCTTGTGTCTGCGGTGGGTTTCCACCGGATGCTCCAGTTTCTTCCCACAGTCTGAAAGATGTGCTGGTTGGGTGCATTGGCCATGCTAAATTCTCCCTCAGTGTACCCGAACAGGTGCCGGAGTGTGGCCACTAGGGAATTTTCACAGTAACTTCATTGCAGTGTTAAATGTAAGCCTACTTGTGACACTGGTAAACTTTAACTTTAAAACTTGTAATAGTATTCCAGCTTAAAAAAAACATGTAAAAGAATTGAGGGACATGGAGGTACATGTGTATCAATCTTTGAAGATGGCAGTACATTATGAGAGAGTGGTTAGCAAAACAGATGTTATCTTGGGCTTCATAAATACAGAATAAGCTTTGAGTACAACAGCAGGGAACTTATGCTCAACCTGTATAAAACTCTGGTTAGGTCCTAACTAGAGTATTGCATCTAATTTTGTTCACCGTACTTTAGGAAATATGTGAAGGTCCATGGGAGAGGTTTAATTTGTGGGACATGGGCATTGCTGGCTGGCCAGCATTTATTGCACATCCCTAATTGCCCTTGAAAGCGTGGTGGTGCATCACCTTCTTGAATCGCTGCAGTCCATGTGCTGTGGGTTGACTCACAGTGCCATTAGGGAGGGAATTCCAGGATTCTGACTCAGCGACTGCGAAGGAATGGTGATATATTTCCAAGTCAGGTTGGTGAATGGCTTGGAGGGTGTGGACGGAGAAAGAAAGGCTACAACAATAGTTTAACAACAATAATGGCAATAGTGGCTTTAAAATAACTATTCTGGCTGAGAGCTAAGCATGCTGGGATTTTTGGTTAACTTCTAGATTAAAACCAGATGCAGGTTGTAAAGAAGCTCTGGTCTGGGAGCAGTGATCTGAAGCTTCCCAGGTAAGGGAAGTTGTTTACATTAACTGAGACGTTGTGGCTTCGATTTACATGGCTGCCATGTATGGGACATGTCAAATGAACTAAGCATCATGGCGTCATTCAAAAGTAATTTCATTGGATGTTCGAGCCATGTGATCAGTTTCTGGTTACACAGTTGGCTGGATGACAGAGAATCTTCCAGAAATGAGTGGAGAATTGTGAATAAAAAGACATGTGAGTCCTTTATTTGGCACCGATAACTCGAAGAGACCAACCATCGCAACAAGACCTGTACCCTGAAGGATGCTTCAGAGAAGGAGAAGATAGATTCTACTTTGAGGATATTCCTTGACCAAGATTTTCCTAAACTCAGTAGTATCTATTTTGAGTTAAATAATTAAAGTTGACGTTCAGTTAAAGTTGAAGTTCAATTAGAGTTAAAGTTCAATAAAGAGTTAATGACTTGAAAATAAAGAAATAATTGAATTACTGTCCTTGTTTGTCTTATTAAACTGGAATGCTTGGAAAGTGTTAAAATTAAAGCTGTATAACAGAGGGAGCCTGCAGGTGGTGATGTTCCCATGTATCTGCTGCCCTTGTCCTTCTAGATAGAAGTGGTCATGGGTCTGGAAGGTTCTGTCTAAAGATCTTTGGTGAATTGCTGCAGTGCATCTTGTAGATAATACACACTGCTGCTACTGAGCGTCGGTAGTGGAGAAAGCGGATATTTGTAGATGTGGTGCCAGTCAAGTGGCTGCTTTGTCCTGGATGGTGTCAATCTTCTTGAGTGTTGTTGGAACTGCACCCACCCAGGAAAGTGGGGAGTATTCCATCACACTCGTGACTTGTGCCTTGTAGATGATGGATAAGCTTTGGGGAGTCAGGAGTTACCCGCCACAGTATTCTTAGCTTCTGACCTGCTCTTGTAACCATTGTGTTTATGTGGCGAGTGCAGTTGAATTTCTAGTCAATGGTAACCCCAAGGATGTTGACAGTGAGGTATTCAGTGATGGTAACATCATTGAATGTCAAGGGGCGGTGGTTAGAGTATCTCTTATTGCTGATGGTCATTGCCTGGCATTTGTGTGGCGCGAATGTTACTTGCCACTTGTCAGCCCAAGCCCGGATATTATCCAGATCTTGTTGCATTTGAACATGGGCTGCTTCAGTATCTGAGGAGTCGCAAATGATGCTAAACATTGTGCAATCATCAGCGAACATCCCCACTTCTGACCTTATGATAGAAGGTCATTGATGAAGCAGCAGAAGTTGTTGGGCCTAGGACACTACCCTGAGGGACTCCTGCAGAGATGTTGTGGAGCTGAGATGACTGACCCTCCACAACCATCTTCCTATGTACCAGCATTGACTCCAACCAGTGGAGAGTTTTCCCCCGATACCATTGATTCCAGTTTTACTAGGGCTCCTTGATGCCACACTCGGTTGAATGCGGCCTTGATGTCAGGGGCTGTCACTTTCACCTCACCTCTGGAATTCACTTATTTTGTCCATGTTTGAACAAAGGCTGTAATGAGGTAAGAAGCTGAGTGACCCTGGAAAAACCCAAACTGGGCATCACTGAGCAGGTTATTGCTGCTTAATAGCACTGTTGATTATCCCTTTCATCATGTTACTGATGATATACAAGACATGCGAAAGGTTGCAGAGAAGATTTATCTGAAGGGTTCCGGGGATTGGGCGGGGTGTTCCAAAGTTACTTCGATTGGGAAAGCTAGGATTGTTCTCCTTGGACCAAATGAGATTGAGGGGAGACTTGATAGAGGTGTACAAGATTATAAAAGACTTAGCTGGACATGGAAAACTTCTTCCATTAGCTGATGGTGCAAGAACAAGGGGACACACATTTAAGATTTGGACAAGGGATGCAGGGGAAATGTGGGGAAGAACCTTTCTTGTGCAGCAAGTGGTAATGACCTGGAACTGGGGTGAAGGTGTGGAATAAGTCAATGCTTTCCAAATGAAATTGGAAAGACATTGAAGGAAATAGATGTGTATGTCTCTGCTAAGAAGGGGAGTGGGACTGATTGGATTAATCTGTGGGGAGCCAGCATGGACTCAATGGGCGGAATTGCGGCCTCCTGTGCCGTAGGTGGCTCCATGACTCATTCATCCAATAGATTTGGGAAGAAAAATTTTTGCGCCCCACCCATTCCTGACATTTAAAAAATTCATTTACAGGATGTGGGTGTCACTGGCTCGGCCAGCATTTGTTGCCCATCTCTAGTTGCCCTTGAGAAATTGGTGGTGAACTGCCTTCTTGAATCGCTGCAGTCTCTGAGGTGTAGGTACACCCACAATGCTGTTAGGGAGGGAGTTCCAGGATTTTGACCCAGTGACCGTGTAGGAACGGCAATATATTTCCAGGATGGTGAGTGATTTGGAGGGGAACCTTCAAGTGGAGGTGTTCCTATGCGTTTGCTGCTTTGTCCTTCTAGATTATAGTGATTGTGGGTTTGTGTAACCATTCTTGCTCACCAGTTTAAGGAAAAACAACAACACACTTATTTACAGGTAAAGGCTATTCAGAGGTTTGCAACCGCATGGATACAGCCAGCTCCCGAAACCCTTGCTCAACAAGCTGATTCCCTACCCAACTCCCTGATTGATTCTCTGGATTATGTGACCCTTACTCTGCAGATTGATCCTTAAAGGGACAATCAACACGCAGTTTGGAAGGTGCTGCCGAAGGAGCCTTTGTGAGGTCTTGCAGTGCATATTGTAGATGGTACGCATTGTTGCTACTGTGTATCAGTGAGAGGGAGTTAATGTTTATGGAATGGGTACCAATTACACGGGCTGCTTTGTCCTGGATGGTGTCAAGCTTCTTGAGTGCTGTTGGAGCTGCACCCATCCAGGCAAGTGGAGAGTATTCCATCACACTCCTGACTTGTGCCTTGTAGATGGTGGACGAGCTTTGGGGAGTCGGAGTGAGTTACTCACAGCAGGATTCCCAGCCTCTGACCTGCTCTTGTAGCCACTGTGCTTATATAGCTAGCGAGGAATGTGACAATTGTAACTATCTTCAAGAAGGGAAATATATGCTGTGGAAACTATTGAGGCATTTCTCTCTGGTCCATAGCAGAGAAAATCTTGACACAATTCTCCTGAATTCCCTATTTCCTGTGGCTCAGGTGATTCTTCTAGATAGTGTGGCTTTAGACCTTCCAGAGCATCCTCTGACATTGGCCAGAATTCCCTGACCTTGTATACCCCAGCAAGATGGAGAATTTGGCACTCAGCTGAAACTCCATTCACTGCAGCAGGACCGGAGAATCCCAGCCGTGGCCGAGGCTGGAGAATTCTGGCTATTATTTTTATTGCTGGACTTGGTGGAGCTTGCTGCCATTTATTCACAAGGGCAATTTACTATCAAGTTGCACATTTTGATCCCAAACACATGATTCAATGCAGCAGAAGGGAAAGAAATAAAAGGAAGCAAATCCTGCACTCTGGATCTTACCACTTCATTGGACGTCCTGCCCCATGTGCCCAAAGTTCTGTAGGTTGAGAATCGGCCTGTTCAGTCACACGAAGACCCATGACAGAAACTCGCGATCCTGAGTAGACACAATCCTCAAATCGAGGAACAGTCGACTCCAATGACGACAACATGGCCTATTCAAATTGCAGTAACACATTTCTTGCACATAAACTCTCCATTTATTCTAGCTGATGAAAATATTGGCATCATTTCTTCTCAGTTCTATCCATGTGCAAATTTATTGTTAGTATGATGACCAACTGTTCCAAACATCAGATTTGAAGATTCCTATAGAAATTAATGAAAGAGAAACTATGAATCTGTCTTCCAGTGAGAATAAAAACTGGTCATATTTTACATAAAGAGCTCTCAAGCTTCATTATACTATAGAAGCTTAATGAAAATGCTTCATTTTTGCATACCCATATCTTATTTTCAATGTTGTAAATTGTAGTAATTTTCTCATTCATTGTATAGTTATCTATATTGTTAATTACTGTTAAGAATTCCTAGCAGGCAGTGCAGTAGCTTCCTGGAATTTTCATTCTTACAATCTAATTAATTTATTGTAGGTCTTCACCGGAATATTTTCTTTCTAAAGCATGACTAGAATGCAGTTGAAAAATGAGAGGTCTGATCAGATGTCATTCAGCATTTTAGACACTGTTTTGTAGAGTGTCTGTGGGTTACTTAAAAATAAATTAGTAACACAGATCTAAGCTAAAAATGAAAAATTGATGATTGTGTTGTTAATGTCCTTGATTCTCACGTAGATCTATTGGGGCGAAAAAATAGATGAGGATTGTTTTTGAGTATGCTGCTTCACCATCTAAATGATGTTAGTGTGCAGTCCAGCATAGAATGTGCTGCTGACAGCCTGCACATTCAACAAGAGACCCAGCAGTGTGTGTACCTAACACAACACTTCCAAGCCTGGCATTCTTAAATGCAGCCTGCCCTTCTTAAAGGAGAGCTGCACTCAGGGTTCAGCTGCTGTTGCAGATCTGTGAAAGCCTCTCCTTCTTCTAAACTCCAGAGAATATAAACTCATTCTACTCTATCTCTTCTCATAGGACAGTCCATAATTTCACAAATTAATCCAATGAACCTTTGTTGCATGAATTTAAACTTCTAATCTGTTTCTCCCAGAGCCACTTTGTTTGTCTCAGGTAGTAATGCAGAGATTATTAACTTTGAGGCCCTGCATTTTTAATTTGTGTATTCAGACTCCCTTCAGAGAGCCCCAGTCCTATTCTACCTGTGTCATGGTTTTCAGTGTAGACCACAATAACTGGAACCTCTCTTCCTTCTCAAAGTTCTTCCTTAGCTGGGAGGGGTTGTTCTTAATTTTCCATTGACCAAGCAACACCACCTTTGGGAATCTGTGTCATGGCTGCAGAGAGCAGGATTTGTCCTGATTATACTAGCACTTATCACCACGAGACTCTTTTCGACGCCCCCCCCCCCCCCCCCCCCCCACCTGAATAGCTGCTGTCCAATCATGCCAAGGACCATTTTGCCCATCCTTCCTGGACCACACCAGTAGAAAGTCCTTCATACCTGTTGCACCTTGGCAAAGTTTAAGTCTCTTATCAAGAAGCAGTTAGATGGCTAAAAATCTTCTTATTAATTCAAGATTAATTGGGGTGGATTTTCTGCTCCCATTTTCAGGGGGCGGGGTCAATGGTAGGGGGCGAGCAATCCTGTAGGAGTTCCAAGGCGGGTTTTATACTGGTGTGGTTTCCCATGGCGATTGTCCCCTCCCCCAGTCCCCCACCAATAACATAACGGATATTCCCGACATGGAATCCCCATTTGAATATATTTAAATATTACTATCAGGCTTCACATTAAATTGTCCATTTAGTCGGTGACCTGGGGCCAGATTCTCTGACCTCGCCTGCGGCTCAGATTCTCCAGTCCCGCTGCAGTGCACAGATTTGGCTGAGCACCAAATTCTCCTATTTTTTCTGGCAGCGGGGTGTGAACGACTGGAGAATTCCGGCCCGAATCTTTTAGAAAACTAGGTTGCGAGGTGGACGGGCTCAAACTGAGTCAGCCCCACCAGGGTGATGATCTGGGATCCACCCTGTACTTTTCCTTATAACTATGAGCTTATATATTTGGCAGAGGAAGCCACCCTTGGACTGGCAGCTTCCAGTCCATTTTCCACACCCACTGCGACATTCAGAAAATTCTGCCCAATAGCTCTTTTTTGTTGGTAATACTATGATTGTTGAATAGCTTTATGAAAACATAAGCAGGGCAATGCATTCCAAAGGGAATGTTGAACAGCTGTTTTTTGTTCGCGTACTGGCCTAGGACAATGGATCCCATCAGGGAAACTTGAAACCAATCTCCATTGTGAGGGGGTTTGAAATGCCCATGCCTGCAATGGAGCCAGCACAGTGGCACAGTGGTTAGCACTGTTGCCTTACAGTGCCAGGGACCGAGTTTGATTCCCAGCTTGGGTGGAGTTCTCTGTGTGGAGTTTGCACGTTCTCCCCAAATCTGTGTGGGTTTCCTCCGAGTCCTCCAGTTTCCTCCTACAATCCAAAGATGTGCGGGTTAGGTACATTGGCCATGCTAAATTGCCCTTTAGTGCTCCGGGATGTGTAGGTTAGAGGGATTAGCGGGGTAAATATGTGGGGTTACGGGGATAGGGCTTGAGTAGGATTGCTGTTGGTGCAGCATCGAATGGCCTCATTCTGCACTGTAGGGATTCAATGATTCTATAAGTGGGAGTACTGCATGTGGGCAGGTTACCTACATCGTTATCCCGCACTGGTGAAAATTGCTGGAACCAGGAATGGTGTCGGGAATCCTGGAATTGGATCCAGCCCACCATTTTTTAAGGCCTGCCAACTCAGTCTGATTCCACGAAATTCTGAGTCTTAAGTCACATCCTTCTGTCCTTGACTACAATCCAAACCTAAACCATTACCTAAGGGGTGTGACCGCCTCCTAGATCAGGATTTCCAGGTAATTTTTCTGATGCATCACAATGTCTGCATTTGAGAATCCAACTTAACTCTGAGCTAAAGTTCCTCAAGATGGAGACACTTACCGTAATGGGATTGCCTGGGATCATACATCACTCCACAAAGTCTCACATGCTACAGATTTGGCACACTTCCTACATTATCATCTCTATGTACCTTTATTATATCATAACTAATTAATCAAAGTTTAATGTTTAGTACTTGTTTTCTTTTTAGTTTATTTTCAAATAAATTAATTTAACTGCTGACAGCATAGTTCCTGCCCTCCATTGCCTCTGTGCTGTCAGACCACTTGTTTGACATTCAGACCTGATTGAGAGATTGATCTGTCGAAACACTGTGAAGATTGGCTCTTTACAGTAGATTCTATTATCTTGCCACTTGCCTGTCCACTGTTAGAATGGAGTGCTCGCAACCTTGGAGTCCTGTTCAACCTTGAGCTGCATTTCTATTCCAAAATCCTGCTCATGTGTCACTAATGACATCAAAGGATATGGGAATAGTGGGGAAAACGGTCTCGAGGTAGATGATCAACCGCGATCTGTTTGAATAGTGGATCAGGCTCAACAGGCCGAATAGTCTACTCCTGCTATTATGTTCATGTTGAGGATAGTCTACTTTCATTTCTGCAGTATTTTCTGCCTCCACTACCTGCAACCTGACTCAAACCTTTGCCACAACTAGCTTTGGTGACATTCTGCACTCCTTTCCAATCTCCTATCCACTTTCCCCTGCAATTCATCTGCTTATACCTTCTCCCCACACTGAGCCCTCTTCACTTCATTGCCTATGTTCACTCCAAATCCAACCTTGAAATTAAAATTCATCCTCTTCTATCTCCATAATCTATTTTTGCTTTACAGCTTCCCAGAAAATCTGCATAGCTTTGCATTTCATCATCCCAGCCCGCGGTCCCAATCCTGGGAATTCTCTTTATTCTCCCCTCTTCTCCTTCAGGATCTTCTTAAAGCCCATCTCTTTGAACCCTACTAAATAATTTTTTGGCCTGGCATCTGCTTTCCCAGTGGTAAAATGAAACGCCTTTGGGATATTTTCTATTCCAAAGGCATGTATTGATGCAAGTGATTGCAGATGTTGCCTTCCATTCATTTACACTCCTATCCACTGTGGCAGAACTTACTCATTAGCATGCCTGTTACTGTCTGTCTCCCTAAGGCTTCTTTTATTAGAATTAGGTTCATTAGAGAGTGAATTTTGATTTCCCAAGTTGGATGTATTTTCTATTCTGCACTATTGAGTTGTTCCAGAGTAAGAGACAGCGAGAAAAGTAATAATGTGCCGAAGGAACTTGCATGAGCACTGAAGACGAAGTTTTAAATTAATTTTAAATACATTACCCAGGAATTAATTTCAGGTATAACTTATTACTGATTTTTACCTACCACCAAATTGTAAATACTGAACTTTACCTACCTTTGCTAGTTTTCTAATCAGTGATAATTGGATGGAATTTTCCACTCTGGGTTTAGATTTGGTTACGGGAGTGGGAAGTGGGATTGTCTCCTGCTGGAGAATGGGATGGGGGGTAAACATGCCAAGTTATGCCCTGTTCACCTGAGTCATTATGCAGCCACAATGATCAGGTGTGGTGCGGTGGACAGGAAGTCACCCACCCTGCTGTCATGTCCTGGCATTATATTTTAAAGGCATTCGGGCAGCCATTCATTCATCACGCCAGAACATTTGGAGACTGAAAATGTCAAGTAGAAGGAAGTAAACTCCGTCTGCCCACTTCAGTGATGCTTCCCTGGAGATTGTCCTCCAGGCCTTAGAGGAAAGGCCTTTCCAAGAGATGGGAGCAGGAAGCCCTCCCATCTGACCACAGCCACCTGGGAGGAGGTCACCATGGTGGCACAGTGGTTAGTACTGCTGCCTCACAGCACCAGGGACCAAGGTTTGATTCCTGACTTGGGTCACTGTCTGTGCTGAGTCTGCACGTTCTTCCTGTGTCTGTGTGGGTTTCCTCTGAGTGCTCCAGTTTCCTCTCATAGTCTGAAAGACATGCTGGTTAGGTGCATTGGCCATGTTGCATTCTCCCTCAATGTACCCGAACAGGTGCCAGAGTATGACAACTAGGGGATTTTCACAGTAACTTTATGCAGTGTTAATGTAAGCCTACTTGTGACACTAATAAATAAACTGTTTTGTAAAACAAGGGTGGTCAGCACCCATGGGGTCCAAAAGAGAACAACTCTGCAGTGCAGGAAGCACATGAATAATCTCATCACTCTTCTAAAGTTAGTGAAGCTTCTGCTCTCCAACTCATATCAGCAATATTTCATTTCATTTTTCATGGGACGAGGGTATTGCTGCCGAGGCCCGCAGTTGCGCTAATTGCCCTTGAGAACTGCCGCAGTCCATGTGGCCCAAGCACACCCAGAGTGCTGTTGGGGAGGGGCTTCCAGGATTGTAACCCAGCAGCAGTGAAGGGACAGCGGTACAGCTCTAAGTCTGTGGCTGGGATTGGAGCTTGCTAATTCTAGCATTCCCATGTTTCTTACTCTTCTGGTTGTAGAGGTGACAGGTTTAGAATGTGCTCTCAAAGGAGCCTAGGTGAGTTGCTGCAGTGCATTGTGCATTAGGTACGCATTGCTGCCACTATATCAGTGGTGAAGAGAGTTAATGCTGGAGGTGATGGATAGGGTGCCAATCAAGTGGGACACTTGGTCCTGGATGGTGCGCAGCTTCTTCACTGTCCTTGAAGCTGCACTCACTCTGGCAAGTGGAGAGAATCCCATCAAACTCCGGCCTGGTACCTTGTAGGTGCTGCAATAGCCTTGTGGAGCCAGGAGGTGAGGCACTCTCCACTGGATTTCCAGCCTCTGACCTACTCTCATCCACTGCATTCATACTCAATCCATCTGTCGTCATGCAAGACAAGATGACCCCATACAAGAGGGAGAGAGAGAATCATAGAAACCCTACAGTGCAGAAAGAGGTAATTTGGCCCATCGAGTCTGCACCGACCACAATCCCACCCAGGCCCTACCCCCATATCCCTACATATTTACCCACTAATCCCTCTAACCTACGCATCTCAGGACCCTAAGGGGCAATTTTAGCATAGCCAATCAACCTAACCCGCACATCTTTGGACTGTGGGAGGAAACCGGAGCACCCGGAGGAAACCCACGCAGACACGAGAAGAATGTGCAAACTCTACACAGACAGTGACCCAAGCCGGGAATCGAACCCAGGTCCCTGGAACTGTGAAGCAGCAGTGCTAACCACTGTGCTACCGTGCCGTCCCTTATGGTGGCAGGTGGGATGCTGGAGCTGTGAAACTGGAATTTGAGCAGCAGGCCACAGAGCTGACGGGAGGGTAGAGACCGATGGTGATGTCGGCCCTTCCCAACAATCCGGGCAGGAAGCAGAGCCAACTTTGGACAAGAGTGTGTGTAATGTCTGAGCCAGTCTAGGCAGTCACTCATTCCCTCTTTTCTCCATTCCAAGTGCCAGCAGGAAGAGGGGAGGCCAGCCTCCTCCTTAGAAGAAATCCTCAGTCCCACAGCCACTAAAGGGGGTGGAGAAAAACCCTTTCACACCTGTAGAGCAGTCACAGCATTCACCTGCACCCTCCACCAGCGCAGAGATGTACACACCATTGAGTTATTGTTCAAGTGTAGGCTCAGGGTCACTCACTGGTGGTCACTGCACTGTAACATCCTCACCTCAGCAGGCAGAGGCAGTGAGGGCTGAGGTCTCTGGCACTGGAAGGATTCCTGGAGAACAGATACCTGCAGAGTCTGACCCAGATGATGAGCCTTTGCAACCAGCACACGGACATATGTGTTGAGACCTCCATTCCAGCACTTCAGTGGCTGCATTGTAGCAGTAGCTAGGCAAGGGTGATGGGGCACTTCGGCCTTCCTCCAGGTGTCCCTCCCTATCAAGGAGTTACAGAGGGGCCCTCGGACTTCCAAAGGGTGGAGGAGCATCAGTCAGACACCTCAGGGATTCTACATAGCTGTCCTGATGCTCTGAAGCCCCTCCAACTGTGACCCCATCAACTCCAGCAGGTCAGGCTGAGCAGGGCGCACCTACCCCACAGCAGGAGACCCTGAGTGGACCAGGGCCTTCTAGATTTCAGACCTCCAGAAGGTGCCCGGCAAAGTCATCTGAGACAACAGTAGTTAGCAGGCTGCCTCCACCTCTGCTGCACCTAGACGTAGCAGTGAGGTTAGAAAAATTAAAACATTTTGAATACGCTCTGGAGGCACAGGTGTAAAATCATTGTGGATAGTTCTGACACTTATAAATACATGTTCATTTGTACCGTTTTGATGTCTCCTGGATTCTGTTTTACTGCTAGTCACTTTAGTGGTCATACACACTCTTTCCAGATGAAAAGCATCCGTGAGGACCAAGGATGGGTGTTCCTCTTATGCAGACATGCCTACACATGGCGACATCACTCATTGACAAAGGTGATGAGAGCCATGTGCAAGAAAAAGCCTCCCATGCTATCCACTTTAAACTACTGCCCTTGGACTCTAGCCCTTGGACTATAATATATACATATATTACAGCTCCTCCACAATTATTAGGGTGTCCCTTCAATTAGACAGTAATGCTGACCTTGAGATCCACCCACCCAAGAAGACCCTTCTGCCACCTTGATGTATCAGTCTAACATTGAGGCAGTTGCCTTGTTGCTTTAGAGATGGTCCGTATCTCCTTCCAGACCTGTTCCTTTCCCCATTTCCCACCAACTTGCCTCCATCTTGGCAATTGGGAACAGCTACCGGGAATAGGGAAGGCAGTTTTGAGTGCCCGGTAATTCATGTCATTTCCTTCATCGGCTAAACGCCATTTATGTTGCATCGTGAAACAGAATGTTCTAAATTGCTGCTGGCAGGGTGCAGAATGTAGGGCCCAATTCTTCGACCTCTTCAGAGAGCCGGTGGGAATCCCGATGCTGTATTCACCACGTCATCGGCCAGAAATTGGGATTCTCAACGGGTGTGAGGGCTCTCGGGATTCACCCGATCCACTCCACTGGCCCCGATCGGATTCCACACAGAGCGGATGGCAACCCGATCATTATGCAAACCCGCTAATTTGAATGTCATTCGCAGGTTTGATGGCCAATTCACCAGTCACCCAACATTCACCCGGCCTGCCAGCAGGAACAGCGCTGGGAGGACTTTGCCAGTATTACCCACAAGCGGGCGCATGCTACTGCAACGAAGGAATTCCCCCTAATCTTGTGAAAATTGTTCATGGTTTGTTCAGTTCTGTAGAATAAGAGACGCGTTCCGGAATACATTGAACTCATTCCATGTTTCCCATCCTTTTGACCTGAACAAGAAAATGCATCAGTATAATGCAATTAAATCATTTGTTCAAAAATGGAAATAATGTGCAGAATTCTGTGGATGTGGCAAGGATCCTGCCAGCAGGACCGAGAATAGTGCCAGGAAGGACAGGATAATACCACTTTGGGAGGTAGCATGACTCAGGGTTGCTTTTTCTGTTAGCAGCAACCAGTCTGCACCAGGATAGTCCCCCTATTAAGGACAGTGGCACTCCCCTGAATTGGTCTTATGTAGCTCAGTGAGGCTCCTGCTTGCCTGCCACTTATCCTGGTCCTGACAAAATGGTACCTCCTCCTGTGCCAATTTGTCATTTTCCTAGCCAATTGGCAATATTTGGTCAATATTACATAAGTTTGTTGTTAATAATTGTACGTGATTAAAGCTTGATTGTGGATGGCCAAACTTGACGAAACTAATAGCAGCCTGACAAAATGTTTCTACTTAAACATCCCACACAACCTCAGGAAGTGGACTGGGAATTTTTAAAAAGGATATATTTTTGCTTATGTATATCCTTGATTACGTAATGGTAATTTTTTTTCACTATCTTCCTTGTAAAACAACTAGCAGAATCAGTGAAAGCAATCACTAATTTATCTCTTGTTAGGCTCATTTCACACTTCACAAGAGACCTAACAGTTAACTTGAAGCAGGGAATACCATTGCTCACATTGTATCAAGTGCAGAACTTTGTTCTGAGGGCATTTTGTCTTTGCTGTGCATCACAACAGCTTAACCCAGGGACAGATCACTGTCTGAAGGAGAATTTTTCCTCAAGGCACCAGAAGTGGTCATCGCCAAATTTAGGTGACAGTTCGTCTAGAATGAGGATGCTGTGTTTAAGCTTCAAATTCACAGATGAGGCCGAGATGTAATGGTCTGTGCACATGTTGGGGGCTTCTTCACGCAGAGAGTGGTGGGAGTGTCGAATGAGCTGCCGGATAAAGTGGTAAATGCGGGGTCACTTTTAACATTTAAGAAAAACTTGGACGGGTTCATGGATGAGAGGGGTGTGGAGGGATATGGTCCAAGTGCAGGTCAGTGGGACTAGGCATAAAATGGTTCGGCACAGACAAGAAGGGCCAAAAGGCCTGTTTCTGAGCTGTAATTTTCTATGGTTCTATGTATGAAGGTATGCAAACAGTCATAAGTGAAAGAAAGGTATAAGGTGGACATATGATACACACAGCCAAAAACTGAGCATGGATGCAACAAGACCCAAAAAGCTACCTAGATGGTGGTGGGGTAGGGTGGGGGGAGACAATATTACTTGCATCTAGATGCAGTGTTTCTGTCGCTAGGCTTCAAGACATCAAAAGGAAAAATCTACTAGGGTCTCCAATCATTGATTGCAACAACTACAACAACAACAACAACAACTGAATTTATAAGCACTTTTGATGAAGCAAAACGTCCCATGCTGCTTCACGCATGCATTTTTCATCAATATTTGACATCGGATTACAAGATCCAACAGGATGGGTTATCTAAAACATAGTTAATGAGATAAATTTTAGGGAGTAGCTTAAAGGAGCAAAGAGAAATAGGGAGGCAGAGCAATTTAAGGAAGGGAATCCCAGAGCTTAGAGTGTAGGCAGATAATAACATGGCTGTCAATGATGGAATTATTAAAATTGGAACATAGGGTACAGAATCGGATCATTTACAAAGAAAAATTATTGTTGTCATCCCTTTAATATTCTTTTATTATATCCTGTCCATTCACTTAAGTGCATGGGCCCTTTAATATTTTTTGAGGTCATGCGTGTGCGGTAACATAAAGGAGTCGGCTTGTGCTCGACCAGTGCACCCATGTGATTGTGCAGCTCAGAAGAGCATGGTCATGGCTCCATAATGTCGAGTTAGCAGAGCATTCATGAAATGTCTATTTAAAATGGATACCGTTTAAAAGTCAGCTGGATCTTAAAACTGGAACGTATTTCTCTTAGGCGCCTACAAAATGATTTTGATTGCTAGTACTGTGTAGAAAAGGAAACCCCCACCATTTGGGGATAAGTTGTATGCTGTGGGCAAGTGAAACTGTTATTCAGCACTACTTTGTTTTGCCTGTCCACATCCATTCTTTGGGTATTACTGAGACACAAATCATTCCCATTGTAAATCTATAAATGGTAAACTGGCCAATAGATATTAATTACAGCTGTGACTTTTTTTGAGTGTCAAATATCATGCTTCGGGAAATGGTCGTGCCCCAGTGTTTTTTATGATGAAGAATCTAGGATCTCAGAATGGACCATGGTAATGAGCTCATTTGCAGTTAGCAGTCAGAATATTGGACAGAGGGCTAAAGATTCCACCTTGATCTTCGGTTCATGCCGTTTGTTTACTTGTCTTCAGATTATATGTTATGTAAAAATAAATCAAGCTTGCCTTCCCATTTTATTACTTAAAGCGTACCTTCCAGAATTAAAATGTGAAGTCAAAATTATGCGGATTTATTTCAACCTTCATTTCAACTTTAAAATACTCCATCAGACATTAATTACATTTCTAAGTTATACATTGTAACTCTGTAGGGAGCTTGTCAACATTTCAGGGAGGCATCTGACACATCAGAAACTCCTGGAGGTTGAGGTCATAGACAATTGTATGCCATGATTGCAACCTCCAGGGTGATAGAATTTCAGAGTATATTCTTCAGATCAGCACAAAGTCTCAAGGTTAAAAAATGCAACAGAACCTTGTTTACATACAGTGATGAGGTTTTGTATCACACAGTGTATTCGGAAGTTTAATGTCTCCAATGCTTTCCCCAATATCTGTATGCAAAGACCCTGCACTCAACATAATCCGTGCGATTCTGGCATTCTTCAGAAGTTATTACATTGTACTTCAAGTAGTTTTTGTATTTCTAAGCCAGCTTATCTTCGAGTTTTAATTATTTGCATTGTTTAGATTGGAACATTATTTATTATCCTGGATGAAAAGCTTACAAATTTGAGAATTTCACTCAGGCCAGAATTTTTAGAGAGGCCCTCAGCCTGTGAGAAAATGCCAGCAGTAGCCCAAATCTGTAAGTCTCACCCCAAACCCGACGTCCACAATTTTAATAATGGTGGTGGGAGCAGGGTGAGGCGAGGGTGGGAACAAGTTATAAATTACATATCCCTGCTTCCCATATAAATCAACAGCTGCCTCTGCTCGTGTGTAGTTTTAATGAGGTAGGTGTCTGAAACACAAAGCGTGCAGATTTAACATGGGAAGGACAGATCTGAACTTTATGAATTTGTTTGGATAGACAAGGTATCCTTTTGGAAAGGTAAGGTGCTCCTTTGCAAATGGTTTGGGGGCATCTTTGGGAGAGGTGAGTTATCCTTTGGGTAAGTCAGCTGTCCTTTGGAATTGTTAAAAGTAGACATGATTGCCTGTAAAAAGTGCATACATTTGCTGGAACTGTCAAAACTTATTGGAACTGTCTAAGCTCATCAGAACTGTCAGATTTGTCAAGGGATTTAACTCTGCTGGGCTTTAAATTTTAAATAATGTGTTAAGTTTACAAAAATCAGTGCCTGCTATTTTAGTCTGTCTGTTGAAAGTTGTCATTATATGTCTGCTACATGACTAATTTTACAACCTAACATTATCACAGTGGGGATTCTGGTAAGTGAGCAGTTTGATTGACAGCTTCAAGTGCTTATACACTTGCCATCATTTGGCCTCAGTTGCTCTCACACTATCATTTTATCATCATTTGATAACACTTGCACTCACAAGCAATCATTTGTCTATCATTCTGTTTCATTTTTAATCAGAACTCACCATTTTCTCACAGAACTATACTTGCAATGTCAAATGGTAGTTATCAACTGACATCATTGTCATCAATTGCCATCCTGCAATGATGACAGCTCTACATACAGCCACATTTTTCCTATTGGGGAGGGGAATAAGAGCTGTGGCGGAGGCAAGGAAGAGAAAGAGAGAAGGGAGGGAGAGAGGTTGTGTGGGAATGTTGTAGGACTGGGAGAGGTGTGGTAGTGTGACCCTGCACACTACGTACATCATCAGCTGAGACTTAGGAAAAGTGTGGCTGTATGTAGAGCTTTCATCATTGCAGGATGGCAATTGATGACAATGATGTCAGTTGATAACTACCATTTGACATTGCAAGTATAGTTCTGTGAGAAAATGGTGAGTTCTGACTGAAAATGAAACAGAGTGATAGACAAATGATTGCTTGTGAGTGCAAGTGTTACCAAATGATGATAAAATGATAGTGTGAGAGCAACTGACGTCAAATGATGGCAAAATGATTGACATTGAGTGCAGTTGATGTCAATTGAAAGCTGTTGAAAGTAAATGATGTTAAATGATATGAAAAATTTGGGTAGGGATTTCTGCGCTCCCAACTTGTGAGTGAAAAATCCAGACCTCAGTTTTAGAGAATGTGATATTCTAAAGCAGGGCAATTATCGTTATTTTTCAGGTAGTTTGATGAATGTATTTATCAACGCTTGCATATGTGTTAGGCTTAGTTTGAATCTTGTATCTTGGATTTGATGTTAACCTTTTTTACAATATTTTACCTTTTGCCACCTGTTCCAATGTGGCATGTTTGCTTGATTTCATGAGCTATTGTTCTTTGGCTCACAGCTCCATTTTTTTCAGAAAGGAACAATTGAAACCAGCATTATGGGGTTGCAGTAAAGAGGATCTTTTCCTATATAAATTCTGTTTTAGGCAAAGATGTGCGATTTGCAGAGGTTTCCGTTGTGAATTCTTGAAAAATAATTTGTCACCATTTGGACCTTTTGGTAAAATAAGTTGATAAAAATGTCAGCCTTATTGCATGATCTGTGTTTTCTTACAATTACACACAAATTAAGTTGTTTGCATTGATAAATGTATTATATTTCAGGAAATCAACTGATATGGATTATGTGCAATATTATAACCACCATAAAGCAAAATTAATGCCAACTGTAGCTGAAGAGTTATCTCTTTAATGGCAATTATGAAAAACAAATGAGCTTCTTGCAATGACATGGAAGAATTGCATTTTGACCAAAGGTTGTAGGTTTAAATCTCATGGTTATGCAATGCTCAGATTGACTTCCTTTATTAGATTTATATCAGTTCAAGGTTAAGAAAGGAAAAGCAAATCTATTTGAAATTCCATTCGAAATCAGACTGCCTGAACTTGGGTTATCACCCTGGTTGATCACTGGTAGTTGAAGCCTTTGAAGATGACAAATGAAATAGCATTAAATAGATTTTAAATTCATAATGTTTAAAAAGTACACGGCCTCGATATTTATGGGGCTGGGGCAGAGCAAGGAGTTATAGTGGCCAGAAAACCCAGGAACGTGTGTTCTCAGAGGCCCCGCCATATTGAAATGTGTTGACTGTTTCCTGACTGGCAGCCTACAGGAAAGGCAGGCTGGCTGTCAGGCAGAAAGGTAGAGGAGGCAAGGAGAGATCGGGGGTTGGACAACGCTGTGGAGAGCTGGCAGGTGCTGTAGAGGAGATTGTGGGCCGTGTTTCCGTTCACAGGGTGGGAATGAAGTCAGTTTGAGGCTCCCCAGAGTAGCAATCCTGAAGAATCCAGCTGTTCTTATCTCCCTACAGCAGCTGGCTTTCCCCTTGGATGTAATACTGCACTAACATTTCAGGCCTCATTAAAACATTTAAATGAGAGGACCTCCTTTGGAAACCAGTTCAGTCATATATGACATATGAAATAAGAGCAAGAGCAGGCCACTCGGCCCCTCACTTGCTCTCCCAACCTGCTTCCATTACAATTGGAAGTCAGAGGCAGACTGGAGTCAGGTTTCCCTGCCCCTCCTCCATTTCTCATCCCCTCCTGTGAGTTCACAGTAACGATTGCCACTACATAGGAATTGTGGGGCATGTCCATTTACCATTGACTGTCAGTGTATGCACTGTTTCCCCACCAGCAATATCATTGCTGTGCACGTTACGTTCACGCCCCACTCGCTGCCCACTCCCAGGCCTATGATGGGTACTCCCAAGTCCCGCTGTCCTCCTGCTGGCTCCTGACCACCCACTTGCTGCCTCCAGAACCCTTGCCACCTCTCATTCACCACTCCTGGCTCAGCCTATTGCTGTCTCCCTCCAGATCCCCCAATGTCCCTATCCAAACCCCTTACCATCTTGCTCACTTTGAGCAAAAGTTTGGGTGAGTGGCTGCAAAGTGTTGTGAGTGGGGTAGAGAGAATATGGTGGTAAGAGGTCGGGAAAGGAATCAAGCAAGTTGGATGGCAAGGGGCCGGGAGAGGGGTAGCGAGAGATGCAGCAAGGGGCTCGGAAGGGGCATGGAGAGGGCTCAGGGGTTTTAGTGGGGGCCCACGAGAAGGACCACAGGAATTAATGAGGTTGTGAAATTCATCCTTATCTCAGTCTTAAATAGCCTGCCCCTTATTCTGAGACTGTGTCCTCTGGTTCTATATTCACCAGTAAGAGTTTTAACAACACCAGGTTAAAGTCCAACAGGTTTATTTGGTAGCAAATACCATTAGCTTTTGGAGCGCTGCTCCTTCGTCAGATGGAGTGGAAATCAGATTATTTGCTATTTGCTTTCCTAATTGCTTGCTGCATCTTCATGCCAGCTTTTAGTGACACATGAACTAGGAGACCCAAGTTCCTTTGGACATCAACATTTCCTAACCTCTCATCATTAAATAAACACGCTACTTCCTGTTTTATCTACCAAAGTGGATAATTTCAGACTTAGAGTCTTAGAGGCATAGAGGTTTACAGCATGGAAACAGGCCCTTCGGCCCAACTTGTCCATGACGCCTTTTCTTTAAACCCCTCTATACCCATCTTACTCATGTAACTATCTAAATGGTTTTTGAAAGACAAAATTGTACCCGCCTCGATGACTATCTCTGGCAGCTTGTTCCAGACACTCACCATCCTCTGTGTCAAAAAATTGCTCCTCTGGACACTTTTGTATCTCTCCCCTCTCAGCTTAAACCTATGCCCACTAGTTTTAGACTCCCCTACCTTTGGGAAAAGATATTGACTACCTAGCTGATCTGAGCCCCTCATTATTTTATAGACCTCTATAAGATCACCCCTCAGCCTCCTACGCTCTAGAGAAAAAAGTCCCAGTCTATCCAGCCTCTCTTTATAACTCAAACCATCAAGTCCCAGTAGCATCCTAGTAAACCTTTTCTGCACTCTTTTTAGAGTAATAATATCCTTTCTATAATAGGGTGACCAGAACTGCACACGGTATTCCAAGTGTGGCCTTACCAATGTCTTGTACAACTTCAACAAGATGCCCCAACTCCTGTATTCAATGTTCTGACTGATGAAACCAAGCATGTCGAATGCCTTTTTCACCATTCTGTCCACCTGTGACTCCACTTTCAAGGAGCTATGAACATGCACCCCTAGATCTCTTTGTTCTGTAACTCTCCCCAACGCCCTACCATTAACTGAGTAAGTCCTGCCATAGTTCAATCTACCAAAATGCATCACCCCGCATTTGTCTAAATTAAACTCCATCTGCCATTCATCAGCCCACTGGCCGAATTGATCAAGATCCTGTTGCAATTGGAGATAACTTTCTTCACTGTCCACTATGCCACCAATCTTGGTGTCATCTGCAAACTTATTAACCCCCATGCCTCCTATATTCTCATCCAAATCATTAATATAAATGACAAATAACAGTGGACCCAGCACTGATCCCTGAGGAACACCGCTTTGGTCACAGGCCTCCAGTTTGAAAAACAACCTTCTACAACCACCCTCTGACTTCTGTCAAAAAGCCAATTTTGTACCCATTTAGCTACCTCACCCTGGATCCCGTGAGATTTAACCTTATGCAACAACCTACCATGCGGTACCTTGTCAAAGGCCTTGCCAAAGACCATGTAGATAGCATGGAAAATACTCATATGATTGGGCAGAGTCAAAGAGAAATCATATTTGACAAACCTGATCATATGAGTATTTTTCATGTTGTCTACATGGACTTTAGCAAGGCCTTTGACAAGATACTGCATGGTAGGTTGTTGCATAAGGTTAAATCTCACAGGATCCAGATGACTGCCCTCATCTACCTTCTTGGTTACCCCTTCAAAAAACTCAATCCAATTTGTGAGACATGATTTTCCACTCACAAAGCCATGCTGACTGTCCCTAATCAGTCCTTGCATCACGAAATGCCTATAGATCCTGTCTCTCAAAATACCTTCCAACAACGTACCCACCACAGATGTGAGGCTCACTGGCCTGTAGTTCCCAGGCTTTTCCCTGCAGCCCTTTTTAAACAAAGGCACAACATTTGCCACTCTCCAATCTTCAGGCACCTCACCCGTGACTATTGATGATTCAAATATTTTGGCTAGGGGACCCGCAATTTCCTCCCTAGCCTCCCATAATGTCCTGGGATTGCTCACATTTGCTATTTTCTTGCCCATTCGCTTAACATGTCCAAATCCCCTTGAAGTCTCCTTGCATCCTCCTCATAACGCACATTCACACCTGTTATTCCATCAGCAAATATGGAAATATTACATTTGGTCCTCACATCCAAATCATTTATGTAAAGTGTGAACAGTTGTGGAACTAGCACTGAACTATTGATACCCGACTAGTGACAACCTGCCATCCCAAGAATGACCCATTTATTCCTACTCTTTATTTTCTGTCTGTTAACCAATTCTCAATCCATACCATTATACTTTCCCCACCTGCATGTGCTATAATTTTGTTTACTAACCTTCCGTGTGAGACCTTGAAAATCCAAATATATCACATCCACTGAACTCCTCTATCTATGCTCCAAGTAATATCCTCAAAAAACTCCAACAGGTTTGTCAAATATGATTTCTCTTTGTCTCTGCACAATCATATGAGTATTTTCCAAGCATCCAGTTATCACATCTCCTGTAATAGATTCTAACATTTCCCCATTACTGACATCATGCTAACAGGACTGCAGTTCTCCATTCTCCCCTTTCCTCCCTTCTTGGACAGTAGGATTACATTTACTACTTTCCATCCATAGGAAGCTGTCCAGAATCTACAGAATTCTGAAAGATAACCACCAATGCATCCACTGTCTCTCCAGCCACCTCCTTCAACACTCCGAGATGTAGCTTATCTGGTCCAGGCATTTATCAACCTTCAATCAGTTAACGTTTTGGTTCTACCTCTTTATTAACACTATTTTTTTTTCAGTGCCTCAGTTTCACAAGTCCCTTGGCTCCCTGGTATTTCTGGGAGATTTTCTGTATTTTCCTCTGAGATCAGACACAAAGTAGTTGATTAGTGTCTCAGCCATTTGCCTTTTCTCCATTATCGATTTTCCTGTCTCCGCCTATAATGGGCCCACATTTGTCCTAGCTTATCTTCTCCTTTTCACGTACCTAAATAAATCTTTACAATCTGCCTTTATGTACCTCTAGTTTGTATTCATATTCTCTCTTTTCAATTTCTCCTTCCTCCTTTGCTTAGTTCTCAATTGCTCCTATTCCTCAGGCTTACTAGTTTTTCTGATATTCTTATAAGCCACTTCCTTTGATATAATGTGATTTTGAACTTCTTTTATTAACCATGGTTGATTCACCTTTTCATTTGGACTTTTTGTGTCTTACAGCGATATTTATTTAGAGTAGATCATGTAGTACTTCCTTAAATACTAGTTATTGTCTGACTACCGTGGGCAGCACGGTAGCACAGTGGTTAGCACTGCTGCTTCACAGCTCCAGGGAACTGGGTTCGATTCCCGGCTTGGGTCACTGTCTGTGTGGAGTTTGCACATTCTCCTCGTGTCTGCGTGGGTTTCCTCCGGGTGCTCCGGTTTCCTCCCACAGTCCAAAGATGTGCGGGTTAGGTTGATTGGCCATGCTAAAATTTCCCTTAGTGTCCTGAGATGTGTAGGTTTGAGGGATTAGTGGGTAAATATGTAGGGATATGGGGGTAGGGCCTGGGTGGGATTGTGGTCGGTGCAGACTCGATGGGCCGAATGGCCTCTTTCTGTACTGTAGGGTTTCTTCTAAAAAAATCTTTTCATGTATTTTCCCAATTCACCATGGTCAACTTGCCCCTCATTCCTTCATAATGTCCTTTCTTCAGATTTAAGACCCTAGTTTCAGAATGAACTCTATCACTTTCAAATTTAATGTAAAATATTATGGGAAGCAGAAGTACAACCTCATGTAGAGTGCTGAGATCTCTAAATGAACAAGATTTTTTCTTATAAATAACGGTCTATGGTAGCATTCTTAGAGTAACTGGCAAACCTAAAGTAACCCTATTTAGGCACTGAACCCAGCTGAAAAAGTGTGCGGAGTGATGAGGGTTTGGAATAGGGGTATACATGGGATGGTGAAAATTCAAGAAGGGGCAGTGAGCAGGATGTGAAGGGTTGAGAGAGGGCTGGCGAGGGTCTTGAGTGGGGTGGTGAGGAATCAGGAGAGGGTCAGCGACCAAAGTGGGGAGAGTTTTGGAGAACAGTGGCAGCAGGGTGGCAAGGGTTCAAGAGTTGGGCAACAAGTGGGATGGTGAGAGGTTGGGAGTGAGGCTGCGAGCAGGATGGTGAGGGTTCAGGAGAACGAGCAAGTGTTTGGGAGAATAATGGTGAGCAGGGTGGCAAGCGTTTGAGAGATGGGCAGCGAGCAGGCCACGAAAGGTCACGAGAGAGGCAGCAAGGGGGGTGATGAAGGGTCAGGAGACAGGTTCTGAATGGGGTGGCAAGATACTGAGAGAATGTTGGCAAGTGGGGTGGTGACCAGGGTGACAAAGCTTCAGGGGAGGGGGCAGCAAATGGGGTGATGAGTGTTTGGCAAAATGGTGGCGAGTGGAGTTGCGAGGGTCCAAGAAATGGGCAGCAAGCGAGGTGGTGATGGACCAGGAGAGGGACTGTGAATGAGAAGGTGAGGGTTCAGGAAAAGTGTGGCAAACTGGGTGGTGAGGGCTCAGAAGAGTTTTGATGAGTGGGGTGGCAAAGGTTCAGGAGAAGGGCTGTAAATTGGGTGGTGAGGGATTGCGAGAGGGGTTCCGAGTGGGTTGGCGAGGGTTTGGGAGAGGGGTGGTGGGCTGGATGGTGGGGAGGTCAGGAGAGGTGTGACAAGAAGGGAAGACAGTAGCTGCACAACAATGACATCAGCAGTGGGAGGAGCCATATTTACGCCAGTGGGCAAAGTGTGTGCTGGGTGGTCATGCTGAATATTCTAACATTACAGCAACAAATGCAGACAAGTACGTTTTTGTTCTGAAAATGTTGTTTTCCTTGACAGCTTAATGGAGAAACCAGAAAAAAAACAATCTCTTCCTAATTAAATCTGCAAGGATTTGCCACAGTTTTACAAATAGTTGGCGTACTCTGTGCCAGCTTCATCGAGTGTTTGGCTACATCTGATACAGAGAGTTCAAATGCAGGTGGGATTATTATACGTAGCTGATGAATGTACCAAATCAGACCAAGGCTGAGCTTGAGAATATTCTTTGAATAAACATTTTTGATCTCCACAGATATATCCTGAAATTCAATAATACTTGGGGTGGACTTCTGTTAAATACCAAAGCTAAGTAGCTGATTATGAAAATTATATAGATAGGAAAATGGAGACACCGGAATCTGGTCATTGCAATCGGTGGAAAGTTTGAATGGGATGACTGAAGCTCATCCAATTTCTCCATAAATTTTTTTAACAAAATACTCTAGCTAAACTGTATTAAATAGACCCATTGCTTTATTATTTACTATCTCCCAGTTCTGTTTTCCATAACACAATTGGTCACCTGCAGTTTTCCTGTGACAAATGTTTAGAGAAAGAATAACACAAAGTAAAATGCTTAGCAGGAAAACTTAGATTTTATGTTCTACTTACAAAATGCCATATTTTGCCCAGTTTTCTTGCCCCTTGTCCTGAAGGCTTGTAAAATAGCTCATGCCCGCTGCCTGATGGTGCTGGTGTGAGTCAGCAAGGCATCTTCAGGGACAGGCCTCATTAATGAAGGACTGATCAGCTCCAGTCCGCATGAACATTGGGGTGTCTTACATGTGGTTAACATGGTTCGACGATGTTCAGCAATTTTTTTATAGCTAGGAGCTTATTGTTATATATTACATATTGTTGTTTTGTTAATATATATCCTGGGACTCCACATTTTACTCTTGCACAGTCATGTGCTGAGCAACAGTATCATTCCACCTGTCATGTGGAGAGCTGAAAAAAATGCATTCGCTGAAGCTCCAGCATTGTCAGACTAAAGTGTCGTTATTTTGAACTCTGGGAACGGGAGGATATAACAGGAGTTAAAGAACTATCTTCTGGTTACTGGCAGATTCTTCTGGTTACTGGCAGATTACCGCACCAAATAATATCATAGGTATATCAGTTTGTAGCTTTTCATTGCCTCAGGTCTGGGTGACAACATTGTAATTTGATGTGGTAAATGTTTTCTCCACGGTATATTCAGAATGCCAGGAGGTAAGTGGCTGATGTTCTTAGAGTGAAGCAGGAGGGGTGGTTAATGTTGGGGCATGCTTTTACAGGATTCTTTGCAAAGGGGAAAAGGAAGAGCGTTCAATTTACAAGCAATATTATTCCGTCGCTTAATGAGTGCACACAATAGAAAGGATAACAAAACCTGAAAAGACCATAATTAGGTTAGCATCAAGAAATTTATGTGAATTTTGTTCTACAGAACATTAATTAAACACAGGGGTACAAAGTTATTTGAATAATGAGTTTATCATTATAAAATCATACTAAATCTATACATTCTGCACTCGGAACCATTGTTAATATGATTGACACAAATTATAATTTATTGAAACATTTTAGTCAGAAATCGTCCCTTTCTATGAAGTCATTATAGAATCATGACAAATGTCATGATTCCATCAGATGATATAATATAATAAACAAATAGAAAAGTATTTTGGTTATCTGAGATAAGGCCAGCCAACATATGAAAAAATAGAAGGAAACATCTTGCATTTATATAACACCTTATATAACACTTTTCAATAACATAAGGGATCTCCAAAGTGCTTTACAGCTAATGATGTACTTTTAAATGAATTGTAATATAGCAAAACATGACAAGCAGTTTGTGCACAGCAAGATTCCACAATTAGCAATGTGTTAATAACCAGATAATTTTTTGTTGATGTTGGTTGAGGGACATATATTAGCCAGCACACTGGTGAGAAGTCCTCTATTCTTCTTCAGAATATTGCCATGAATCTTTTGCATCCACAGGAGAGGACAGGCAAGGCTTCAATTCAACATCTCCTCTGAATGATATTATCCTCAACAGTGCAACATTCCTTCTCTGAAGTGAGACTTGCAGCCATAATCCTCTGACTCAGAGGTAATAGTCCTATCATTGAGACACAATTAACCAAAAGTCGTGCAATAAAAGAAAGATTATTGGTTTTGGCACAAATTCACAAGAATTCATGATCAAAATCAATTTCAAAGCATTAAATTTGAAAATGACCTTTCTTGGATGAAAACCAAATATTTCCACTTAATTTTGGTATATTTAGTTCCTTTAAAGGTTTTTTAAAGGCTGGGTACATGCAGGAGGAACATAATGAAGAAATTCCATTATTTTATTCTATAGAAGGCATGTTATCCCACTCATCTGGCTTGATTATATAAAAAATTATGGGGCTACTTTTCCCAGACTCCATTTTGCCAAGTAATGGATAGGCAGAAACAAAAACAGAAAATGCAGGAAAATCTCAGCAGGTCTGACAGCATCTGTGGGGAGAGAATAGAGCCAACGTTTCGAGTCTAGATTGAGTTCTGACGCGTGGTCGTCCAGACTTGAAACATTGGCACTATTCTCTCCCCACAGATGCTGTCAGACCTGTTGAGATTTTCCAGCATTTTCTGTTTTTGTTTCAGATTCCAGCATCCGCAGTATTTTGTTTTTATCTTATGGATAGGCTGAGCTTGTTTGTAAAACAATATTCGTCCAGTTGTCTGAAATTGGAGGGCTATTTGAATGGTCTCATCACGCTCCCTTGCAGATCAGTTTCCATGGTTGAAAAGATGAACTCCAATGTAGAACTGTGAGTAATGCAACAGCGGCAATGGCCATCATAGTCAAAGGCTTCTGTTAACAGTTCCCAGGCTGATTTCTGGGTCAACCTCCCTGATAGAAAGCAAAAGCATCACAGATCCTGCACTCAGGGAATAGGAATTTCCTGAATTCTAATCAAAGCAAAATCAATCCCTATAGCTTTTGGCTGAGCTAGGTGGTATGATATCTTCATCCAATCACTATATCAATGAAAAGAAAAATAGTTCAATAGTGTTTTCTTTCTGCACCCATCAGTGTAATGATTATATGTGAGCATATCACAATGGGAGAGGAGGAGGAGGAATACAGAACGCAGCTTGTGCTTGTGATTAATTGTAATGTCCTACCTATGTTTTCTCACAGTGTGTTGTTGGTTGGTGGATATGCCTCATTTGCACAATGTTCCCTTAGCTCAGGGAATGGCACTGATGGAATAGCCTGCTGCCAAACCGCAAACAAAGAACAGTACAGCACAGGAACAGGCCCTTCGGCCCAACAAGTCTGTGCCGACACGATACCTCCCTAATCTAATATTTTCTTGCCTCTACATGGTCCAGAACCCTCTATTCCCTGCCTATTCATATATCTATCCAGATGCCTCTTGAATGTTGTTATAGAATCTGCTTCTTCCACCTCCTCTGGCACACATTTCAGGCATTCACCACCCTCTGTGTGAAAAACTTGCCTCTTACATCTCTTTTAAACTTTCCCCCTCTCACTTTCAACCTATGCCCCCGACACTGGGAAAAAGACTCTGACTATGCGCACTATCCAAACCTGTCATAATCTTGTAAACCTCTTTCAGATCCTCTCTCATCCTCCGACACTCCAATGAAAACAAGTTTTTGCAACCTTTCTTCATTGTCCATATCTTCCAAGTAAGAAGTCTCACAACACCAGGTTAAAGTCCAACAGGTTTATTTGGTAGCACAAGCCACTAGCTTTCAGAGCACTGTTCCTTCATCAGGTGAGTGGGAGTTCTGTTCACAAACAGGGCATATAAAGACACAAACTCAATTTACAAAATAATGGTTGGAATGCGAGTCTTTACAGGTAATCAAGTCTTAAAGGTACAGACAATGTGAGTGGAGAGAGGGTTAAGCACAGGTTAAAGAGGTGTGTATTGTCTCCAGCCAGGACAGTTAGTGAGATTTTGCAAGCCCAGGCAAGTTGTGGGGGTTACAGATAGTGTGATATGAACCCAAGATCCCGGTTGGGGCCATCCTCATGTGTGTGGAACTTGGCTATCAGTTTCTGCTCAGTGATTCTGCGTTGTCGTGTGTCGTGAAGGCCGCCTTGGAGAACGCTTACCCAAAGATTAGAGACTGAATGCCCGTGACTGCTGAAGTGTTCCCCAACAGGAAGAGAACACCCTTGCCTGGTGATTGTCGAGTGGTGTTCATTCATCTGTTGTCGCAGCATCTGCATGGTTTCCCCAATGTACCATGCCTCGGGACATCCTTTCCTGCAGTGTATCAGGTAGATAATGTTGGCTGAGTTGCAAGAGTATGTACCATGTACCTGGTGGATGGTGTTCTCATGTGAAATGATGGCATCCATGTTGATGATCCGGCACATCTTGCAGAGGTTGCTGTGGCAGGGTTGTGTGGTGTCGTGGTCACTGTTCTCCTGAAGACTGGGTAGTTTGCTGCGGACAATGGTCTGTTTGAGGTTGTTCAGGAGAACAGTGACCACGACACCACACAGGAGAACAGTGACCACGACACCACACAGGAGAACAGTGACCACGACACCACAACAATCCTGCCACAGCAACCTCTGCAAGACGTGCCGAATCATATTCTGAGGCCTGGATTTTTGCCCCTGAGGCATATAATGCAAGTTCAGAAATTTCCGTGCTTACTGCAAACACCTCAGGTGAAACTGCCTGAATGGCCTGATCTTCATCTAACTTTGTGATCTATTGAAAATTCATCTCTTTGAAGAGATCCCTCAATATTCCTGATATACGACTCCGGGTATTGAACCCACCTTTCAGAAGTGAAGACATCTTCTTCACCAATCCTGCAACACTTGTTTTTTTCCAGGCAAGCCAAGCATATGAATTACAAACTATTCTTTTGTTTATGACTTGTAAAAGTGTACTATTCTCTTTATCTGTATTTTTTCTCCTGTGTATGTGAGAGTGGTGAGCGATTGATGTGATGTTCGACCTTCAGGGTGAACACATGAATAACTAATCCTCTTTATTTAAACCAACACAAGCTTGCTGCTGTTTACTTAAATTGATTATACTTAGGGCATAAGAAGTACACATCCCTTTCTTTTCAAATACATACTAATTATGGAGAGCAAGGGAAGAGAACAAAGGGTCAGTTCTCTCTCATCCCTTTCCCTAACGCCATCTATTTCCACCTCCATATATAACATAGGCTAACTTTGCCTTGCCTCAACCCATCTGCTTCTGAAACCCTCATTTATGCATTTTTCACTTCCAAACTTGTCTATTCCAACACACTCCTGGCTGCCCTCCCACATACTGTTCTTCATAACCTTGAGGTCATCCACAATGCTGGTGCTGTGTCCTTACTCTCATCAAATCCCGATTACCGATCACTGCTGTGCTTGCTGACCTATATTCACTCATGTTTAAGTAATGTCTTGATTTTACAATTCTTCTACTTGTTTTGAAATTACTGCGCAGTCTCACTCCTCCCCACCTCTGTTATCTCCTCCAGTCCCACATCGTCTGAGATATCTGCGTGTCTCTAATTCTGCTGGTCTCTTGAGCATCCCCGATTTTAATTGCTCAAACTGTGCCTTCAGCTGCCTAGGCCCTAAACACTGGAATTCATCCTTAAAACCCTCCACTGCTCTCATTCTCTTTCTCTTTCCTACTTTAAGACACTGTTAAAAAAAACTATCTCCTTGACCTAGCTTTTTGACCAACTGCCCAAATATCACCTTATGTGGCTCGTAGTCAAATTTTGCTTTATGATGCACCTGTGAATTACCTTGTCATTTTATTCAGTTCAAGGCTCTCAATAAGTGCAAGTTGTTGTTGTATTCCTTTATTTGATGTGATTTGTGATCCATGGCCAACTAGATCAATATAGGTATAAAACCTACTTCACTTTTAGGAACACTTAGAAGTTAAATTAGTTGCACACAACAAAGGCAGTTACTTCCTCAAGTCACGTGCAATACCTGCCACAAATCTGTAGCTTAACAAAATGTTCGGAGCTGTATGCAGCTTGACAAGTGCGACTCCCGCATTCAGCTCAGGTCCCTTTTACACTATTGAGTTTGATGTTCTTGAAATTCTTGGCTGGTATAGCCAATGCTGTGTTTTTGTGCTCCTGGTTAGTAGCTGAAGGGTATGGTGTTAATTGAACAGGATAGTGTTAACGGACTTTAATGAGGAATAACACCAAGAGACAAATTGCTTTCTTTGCAGCCAATGTCAGGTGCTCGGCAAATCGTAAAAAAAAAACTGATCCCATGGATTGTTGAGATTCATGATCAGCATTTAGTTTTCAGATAAATTAATAGTGTGCTGCCTGGAGAAGCTTTGTCTGTAGATTAGAAAGAGCAATGCAGTGGGAGTTGCAGGAGGATTGTTAAAAATTGTAGCAAAGTGAAAAATTGTTACATGATTTCACTTCTAGAGAACACGCAGAAAATTGACCAAGGAACAAAACAGCTTGTTGTGCAAAACTGGGTAAAATGTACAAATCACAGTGGTTCAATGTATGAAAGTCAAATCAATAAAAATAATGAAAAGCTTAATAGAGAGAAATAATTTCAGCTTATAGATAACGAGGCAATATTTAAATAAATATTATTAATAAAAGGTGTTAGCCATGAATACAACTTACGTATCATCTGCAATTTAAAGTATTTTTACCTATAGAAATGGACAAATCCATATTAAATATTTAATAGTGAATTGTATTTTAAATATTTCCTTCAAGACTGGATTTTCTTTTGAATTTGTTCCTCTCCTGGCCTTAAAACTATTTTTTAAAATTAAAATTAGATTGTACAATGTAAAGGTATTTACAGGTTTGTTAATTTAAAAATAAACACAAAAATCTTTTGGATTAAAGAGTCTATGACTTAAACTCATTCCAACTCACCTTGCCATGGCTTTTTGTAATGACATTGTGTACATAGTTTTTAATTATATGCTTATTATTTCACTACGTATAGCAATCGGAAAGGATCTTCTCCATCGGCTCTTAAAGAAAGTATTGCCTGGCTGGACACTCAACTTTGGAGTTAGTTTATGATGGAGAGAGGATAAGATGTGCAGTACCGCTCTCATGCTAATGAATGGTCCCTCCTGTCGTAAATCAACTTATGGAGAAGACTTTGGCTGAGGGAAAGCACGGCAATGGGAGGCAGCATAGGGATCTAAGTAGGAAAGTAATGGAGAGACAACAGAGAAACATTAACAATTTGAAGTTTATTCTTCAGCCACAGTTGCTGATCCCCACTGATAACTTAAGGTACAGATTAAATTATTGACAGGGGGCAGGACATGCCTGTCAATGTGTGACACTTGTCACATTTCTCCGCTGTTTGATGGGAATAATTACTGCGCTACAGTGACAACTCCAGTCTGATAATTGGGAGACAGGGTGTCTTACTACTCATGCATACCAGCCATGATTTAGACCTTTAGTTTGATCAACGCTTGCCTAAACTTATCATACTCAAGTCTAGAAGCGCTGAATTGCAATTTTCAAAGTAGAAATCAATGTGAGGAGCACAGGTTTGTCAAGTAAAACAACCATAACAAATCTTCATTTTCAAAAAATGTGCTATTTTCAGAAGTGTATTTGTGCCCTCTGGTACCGTTTGCAACCAATGTGGAATTTGGTATCATTATGTTGGTAGCCTCTTCTCATTAATTATATTGTTCATTGACTTTTTTTGTTCTTAAGACCTCAAAGGACATTAGTAAATAACAGTTAAATCCTTTAATGGTGACCTTTAAGAACACAGGTTTAAGAAAGAGAAGCTTGACATTATTTAAGGTGCCTTTGCACTCTTCCTGGGAACGTTATACCCAAACTTTGCAGAGCCTGTTGCCTCCCAAGATTCTACTGTTGGTTTCTGGCAGAAAGTTATAGAATTCTAGGATCATTCAGCACAGAGGGAGACCATTCAGCCCATCATGTCAGTGTTGGCTCTTTGAAAGAGATATCTAATTGGACCCGTAGCTCCCTACAAGATGATAAAAAGTATGGATAAAGTAGACGAGGAGCAGATGCTTCCTCTTGTGGGACATTCTAGGATGAGAGGTCATAATCTTAGGATAAGAGGTAGCAAATTTAAAACAGAGTTGAGGAGAAACTACTTCTCCCAAAGGGTTGTGAATCTAGAATTTGCCACCCCAAAGTGTGGTGGATGTTGGGGTAGTGAGTAAATTTAAGGAGGAATTAGACAGATTTTTAATTGGTAATGGGGTTGAAGGGTTATGGAGAGAAGGCAGGAAAATGGGGATGAGGAGCATCTCAGCCATGATCGAATGGTGGAGCAGACTCGATGGATCAAATGGCCTAATTCTGCTCCTATATCTTAAAACTAATGAAATAATTTCCTTTTCAAGCATATATCCAATTCCATTGTGAAAGCTCCTATCGAACCTGCTATCATCAACCTTTCAGAAAATATATTCCAGATCATCGGGACTGGCTGCATGAAAAAGAACTTTCCTGATCATCTACCTACTTTTCTTGCCAAATATCGTAAAAAAGAACAGTCCCAACACAACTTCCATGGATTGCCACTTACCAGAGACCAGAGACTGCTCCAAAAATTCCATAACTAATGACCGTCGGAGAGAAGAAATTCATCATCCTTAAATGGAAGACCCCTTATTCTGCAACAATGTCCCCAGTTCTAGATACATGACAGGAAATATCCAGAATGCATATACCCAGTCATGACCTCGCAAAAAATTATTCTTTCAATAAAATTGCTTCTGATTCTTTTAAATTGAAATGAGTGTAGGCCCAACCTGGTCACCCCTTCCTCATAGGACATCCCCTTCATCCCAGGAATCAACATATTGAACCTTCCCTAAACTGCTTCCAAAGCAATTATATCCTTTTCTTAAGTAAGGAGACAGAAACTGTACACAGTACTCCAGATGCAATCTCACCAATTCCCTTAACAATTATAACATGACTTCCCTACTTTTATACTCACCCCCCTGACAATAAAGGCCCATGTGCCAATTGTCTTCCTAATTACTTGCTGTACTTGCATGATAGCTTTTTGTGATTCACTGGAACCTTTGCCAAATTTAGGGAATTTTGGAAGATTGCAACTAGTTCATGAACTCTGCAGCCACCTATTTTAGACCCTAAGATACAGGCCTTCGAATCCAGGGGACTTGTCAGCTTTCAATCTGAACAGTTTTCTGAGGATTTCTTATTTTGTAAACGTAGTTGATTTAAGTTCTTCCTTCCCTTTTCTCCCCTCTTTATCTACCTATTCTTGGGATGCATTTTGTCTTATACTATGAAGGCAGATACACGGGCTGGTATTTTACCATCTTGCCTGCCATGGGAATCGGAGTGGGCGAGGGGCGGACCGTGGAAATGTCCGTTGACCTCAGACGGAATTTTACGGTTTTGGGATGAGCACGGCAGTAAAACCCTGCACAAAATAATTATTTTCAAAGTCTCTGCCGTTTTCTCCCACTGTTAATTCCCCAGTCTCATCCTCTAAGGAACCTATGGTCACTTCAGCATTTCCTTCCCTTTTTATATAAATGTAGAAGCTTTTACTGTCTAATTTTTAAAATTCCTTGCTAGTTTCCCTCATACTCTAATTTCTCCCTCTTTATTTTTTTTTACTCATCCTTAGTTGGTTTCTAGTATTTTTCCAACCTTCTGTCCTACAGTTAATCTTTGCAATTTTTAAGTTTTTTCTTTCAATTTGACACCATCCCTAACTACTTTAGTTAGTCACAGATGTTACATTCTTCTTGTAGAGCCTTCCTTTCTCAATGGAATATATCTTAGTTGAAAGTTGCAAAATATCTCCTTAAATGTCTGCCACTGTTTCTCTATTACCTTTTAACCCACTTTCTTATTACACTTTAGTCAACTCTGTCTTCATACCCTTGCAATTGCCTTTTACTTAATTTGAAGAATCTTGTCTCAGACCCACATTTCTCACCCTCAAACTGAATGTGAAATTGAGGTCATAAATTCATCATGCCTCATTACACATGACCAGAACTAAAATAATCTGCTCCCTGATTGGTTCCAGAATGTATTGTTCGAAGAAACTGTCCTGAATATACTCTTATGAATTCATCCTCCAGGCGACCTTTGCCAATTCTGATCCAACTGATCTTTACAAAGGTTAAAATATTCCATGATTATTGTAGTACCTTTCACACAAGCCCCCATTACATCCTTGATTTACACACTGTCCTAGAGTGGGGCCTAGAAACAATTTTTTTTCAGGCTGAGCGCATATGGGGGCGCCAGAGAGCAGTTTTCCAAGTCGGATCTGAATTGCGCCTAGATTCAGCACTTCGAATCAAAATGGTAAAATCGCCCCCAATGGCCGGTATTTTATGACTTTGCTCGGGCAGTTTGTAAAATCCTGCCCGAGGCTATTGGAGAATTCCGTTCTGCGAGCCGTGCCTGCCGATTCCAAGTCAGGCGTGGTGGTAAAATTCCAGCCAATATTCAAGTCCAGTGTGACTCTTCAGAACTCCAAATTCTGAAGAACAATCATATTGGACTGGAATCATTGCCCACATGCAAGAGCTGCAATACATCACCTACTCTGCCATTTTAAATTTGTTTTATTTAACTAATTAGGTTTAAAGTCTGGAAATGTCGCTCAGTGATTTCATGCCATTATGTCATGGAGTTTAACTAGATATGTTGTAAACATAATCCACTACTTATGTCTCCCCAGTATCAGTTTAAACCTCTACTCCAGTTTAGAGAGATAATAGAAACTTAAAACTCATCAATCACTTACCTGCTCACCTCATTAGTGGGCTTCTGACCTCCAGTTCTCAGGTCTCGCTGTCTTCAGCTCCTTCTCTTGGACCACTCCTTTTTCTATAAACCACTAGGCAACACCTCCTTCTCTCTCACTATACTAAATTCTCTCACAAAGTTCAGAGTTTTTTATTCATTCGTGGGGTGTGGGTGTTGTTGGCTAGGCCAAAATTTAATGTCTATCCCCAATTATCTCTGTTGAGAAGAGTCGACCCACATTGCTGTGGGTCTGAAGTCACATGTAGGCCAGACCAGCTAAGATTTTCTTCCCTAAAGTGAACCAGATGGGTTTTTATGAAGATTAGCAATGGTTTCATGGTCGTTATAAGACTTTTATGTCTAGATTTTAATTGAATTTAAATGCCAGCATCTGCCTTGTTGGGATTCAAACACAGGTTCGCAGAACATTACCCTGGGTCTCTGGAATACTACTCCAGTGACAATGCCACTATACAGCTACCTTAAATGCTTGGTCCAGATGTGATCAGGCAAAGTTGGACCTTTGTGCAGTTTGTGGGGTTAAAGCTCCAATACATCCAGACAGCTTCCAACTGGAAGCATTTACAAGCTCCTAGATATAAATGAGCATAACTTTATTTCAGAATAGTTGTAAGCTTTACATCTGTGACCTTCACAGAACCTGGTTGCTCAGATTTATGTTGGAGTTTCATCTAAATACCTTTTCTCAGCTTCTTCCAGAAGTAAAACTTCTGATCATCCATGCGCATAATTGTTGTTGTGCTATACATCAGTGAACTGACCCTTTCAGGAAATGTCAATTAACTGTTAGAACATTGCAAGCTTGCAATAAACTTAGCTACAGGCTAATAATATCGTAAGATTATACAAGCTAACATTTCAAAGCATTATGGTAAACTTGACATGAAAAATACTGATGACAGGGTCTTTCCCACTATAACTTGGGAAGTAAAATCTGCACTCTAAAGTTCAATTTCAGTTTTTTTATTAAAGTTTACATTTGGATTTGGAGTTGCAGCGAAAATTTGGATGATTAAATTATAAGTCCAAGTTCAACACAATGGATAAGGTCAGCAGAGGGATTGGATGTGCATATGGGCACACATCAAGCCCACTGGACTAGTAAGGAGACAAAGCAGATGTATGTTTACCAAGCTGCCAGGTTAGTGAAGTACAAATAAACAATTTGGGACAAAAGAATGTATCACTGCTAAAAGGAGGGATGTTTGTTTTTGGAATATTAGTTATGATAACTGAATAGAACAACTATACTTTATAGATGCATTTGTGCCAAATGCAGAAATGTTGTCCTGTAAACTCTGTATGGTATACCAGAAAATCCTGGAAATGGAGGTGATCAGTTGAAAATAATACCCTCCCATTCTCCAATGGATTCTTCTAAGGGTGAGGAACAGCAGAAATCTTGCTGACTTTCAGGGCTGAATTGGAAATCTTTGGTAAGTTCTTTGAATGGCTTACCACAATCAGAGACTTTGGCTACATTGATTACCCAAGGTAGAAAGTGAAATATAATGATTTCAGGTATTGAGAGACATGATGGGTGAATTTCTGGGGGAGTTCTTTTGCCCTTTCACTGTAACTTCACATTTGTATCATTTTTCTTGGGTTTCCACTGCTCTTCAGCCACAATTACATCAGACCGCTCTGTAAATTCTTCTCCAAGGTATGTGAATGAATGTTGGTGGCAGGTTGCATGGATAAAAAAGCAAGACTTTAAAAGCCTGAACTTTTCGATTCCTGGCTTGGGTCACTGTCTGTGCGGAGTTTGCACATTCTCCCCACATCTGCGTGGGTTTCCTCTGGGTGCTCCAGTTTCCTCCCACAGTCTGAAAGACGTGCTGGTTAGGTGCATTGGCCATGCTAAGTTCTCCCTCCGTGTACCCAAACAGCTGGAGTGTGGCGACTAGGGGATTTTCACAGTAACTTCATTGCAGTGTTAATGTAAGTCTACTTGTGACACTAATAAACATCTCTGTGGGAAAACCTAGAACTAGAGGCCAGTATTTAAAAATAAGGAGCTACCCATTTAGGACAGAGATTAGGAGAATTATTTTCTCTCAGAGGTTTGTGGGTCTTTCGAACTCTCTTTCTCAAAAGGCAATGGAAAAAATATTTGAATATTTTTAAAGCCGAAAGAGATAGATTCTTGATAAGTAAGGGGGTGAAAAGATTTTGGGGGTAAGTGGAAATGTGGAGCTGAGGTTAGAGGCTGACTGGCTATCATGCCCATATGCTTCAGGTGGGAGGCAACTTGCAAAATATAAATCGGAATCCTTTGACATGCACAGGTACTGATAGAAAACTTGAGGTACAATTGAGTGGAACATGCATTGCACAAATGCCACCAGTTGGCAATAGGCACAGAGTGGACGCATCAACATGTAAATTGAAGAGGACTGATTTCAATGTGATGAGAAGAGATCGAACCAAGATAAATCCAGCCTGGGAAAATTAACATAAGAATGGATGACTTTTAAGGAAGAAAAGTTTCAGGTTCACATTAGGTAAATTCCACAAGGGTGATAGGTAAGGGAACCAAAAACAGCTGCTTAGATGACAAGGGAGATAGAGATTCTTCTTTTTGTGTTCTCTGCCCAAAGGCAGATCCACACCACAGATCCACTATCTCCCTCATGTGTAGGGTAAGGAGGCAGCTTCCTAATCCATCCCAGCTGGAACAGGGATCACCCATGCTTTTGTCAACAATCTGATCCACACCAGCCATCCAATCGACTGAGCCAATTGCCCAGCTCTCCTGCACCCGGAGGGATCTGAATTGCCATGGCAACTTACACTTTCACATGCATGTTGTAACCTGGGGCTATGGATAGTGATTATAAGAACTAGGAGCAGGAGTAGGTCATCTGGCCCCTTGAGCCTGCTCCACCATTCAATAAGATCGTGGCTGATCTCTTCGTGGACTCAGCTCCACTTACTCGCCTGCTCACCATAACCCTTAATTCTGTTACTGTTCAAACATTTATCTATCCTTGCCTTGAAAACATAGAACGAGGTAGCCTCAATTGCTTCACTGGGCAGGGAATTTCACAGATTCACAACCCTTTGGGTGAAGAATTTCTTCCTCAACTCAGTCCCAAATCTGCTCCCCCTTATTTTGAGGCTATGCCCCTAGTTCTAGTTTCACCTGCCAGTGGAAACAACCTCCCTACTTCTATCTTATCTATTCCCTTCATAATTTTATATGTTTCTGTAAGATCCCCCCTCATTCTTCTAAATTCCAATGAGTATAATCCCAGTCTACTCAGTCTCTCCTCATAAGGCAACCCTCTCAACTCCGGAATCAACCTAGTGAATCTCCTCCAGTGCCAGTGTATCCTTTCTCAAGTAAGGAGACCAAAACTGTACACAGTACTCCAGGTGTGGTCTCACCAGCACCTTATACAGCTGCAACATAACCTCACTGTTTTTAAATTCCATCCCCCTAGCAATGAAGGACAAAATTCCATTTGCCGCCTTAATTACCTGCTGCACCTGCAAACCAACTCCTTGTGATTCTTGCACAAGGACACCCAGGTCCCTCTGCACAGCAGCATGCTGCAATTTTTTACCATTTAAATAATAGTCCATTTTGTTGTTATTCCTAACAAAATGGATGACCTCACATTTACCAACATTGTACTCATTCTGCCAGACCCTCGCCCACATATCTCTTTGCAGACTTTGTGTCATCTGCACACTTTGCTCTACCACTCATCTAAGTGTCATCTGCAAACTTTGACACAATACACTCAGTCCCCAACTCCAAATCATCGATGTAAATCGTAAACAATTGCGGCCCCAACATTGATCCCTGAGGCACACCACTAGTCACTGATCACCAACCAGAAAAACACCCATTTATCCCCATTCTTTGCTATCTATTAGCTAACCAATCCTCTATCCATGCCAATATTGAGGCTCCCACTTCTTACCATCACATAGTTGATCAGGAATCTTTTGAACTTCGACATATGTTGGCAGGATTTATAAGCTGTTCTTCAACCTGTTTGGCTGGGTTATGACCACACCTTCCATGACCATCAAATCTTTGGGTGGGATTTGAACATGGAGTTTCTCACTCAGGGGCAGCAATGTTGCACCAAAGACCTTCTCTGATAGAGATTATGATGACACAAAAATGAGAGAGTATGGTGCATGTCAGGTGAATGCTTCAAAGTGAGAAACAGTTCAAACACAATAGGTTGAGAAGAGAGGTAAAGAAGAAATTAAATCTGCCAAAGAGAGTATGAGAATAGAATGGTAGTCAACATAAAAGGTAGTCAACTCAAAAATCTCCTACCAGCATGTAAATAGTAAGCAGTAGTAAGTGGTGCACTGGGTTCTATTTTGGAAAAAGAGGATGATATCTGTTTAGAGGTGCAGACGAGAATACTTAATGAGTTATTTGTATCAGTGTTTACTATGGAGGAGTAATCTTATAAAATATCAGTAGAAGCGGAGATGACGGAGTGTATGAATTGAAAAAAAGGAGGTCCCAGAAAAACTGGCTTTGCATATGAGGACCTTGACCGGCAAGGGGACTAAAGTAAGTGAGTGCTTAGCATGTCGTTAATATTTTAATCAGCCTCATGCCCTTCTCGGGTGTGAGGCTGATTTTGCCAGCAGACCGGGGGGGCCAGAAAGAACACGAGAGGTGAGAAATTGGGCGCGAATCCAATTTTTTGGCCTCTCACCCTATCTTGCAGGCTGGCCAAGTCGGCTGATCGGCGTGGCGACGATAAGATAACAACGGTGACTGGAACAAAAGGTAACTAATTCATCCCAATATTACGTATCTGAAACATTGCTTTTCCCTCTCTATTAATCTCAATTTTAATCCTGAAAGTTATTATGCCTTTGTTAATCTGAAGAAAAAACTTCAAACTCTGCCAAATACCAGCTGCATCTACTCACATTCTGCACTGGGTTGATAGATAATTGCACTGGGATCAAATTCTGAAGTTGGGAGAGAGTTGCCGTTTGATTATCACGATACATTGTAGTAATAATGACGATCATTTTTCACTCCAGCCTGTTTATCTGTTTATTTAAGATTAATCAGAATTTTGTAACCAAAACCATGCAGTTCATGGACAATAATTACTCTTAAGAAAATTACCTCACTAAGTTGATGAACACTATTCTTCAGCACTTTACTTCCTCCAGTGACGATGTTAATTCAGCATCTTGGAAGATTCTTTTTAAAATAGACTGACCATCGAGGACAGTGAAGTAATCATATTCTGATTGGTCAACAAGAAACAACACAGCTCCCAGCAGAATAAAAAAGACTGAAGATGTTCAAAATTCACCAAATCTTGTTTGGTGCCTTAGTGGACATCACGGGTGGAATTCTCCCAAAAACATTCTCAAGTGTCGAATCTGTGTGAAAACTGGAGTAATTCATGCTGTTTTTTTCAGTGGGATTTCAGAGAAGAATCTCCCACACTCTGTGCAGTGCAGACACCACCAGCGTGACTATCATTAAAAACTAGGGAGTGGGGCCTATCTCCACTGGACCGGCTGAAATTGGCGTGATGAGTGGGCCACTGCGCATGCGCCAATCTATCATAGCCTTCCCATGACTTGCCTCTTTTGGCCAAACCTTTGGTCACACCACTTAATATCTCTCTCATTGCTTCAGCATCATTTCTTTTGCTCTCTGTGTGAAGTGCCTTGGGATGTTTGTTACAGTCGCTATTAAAATTGAAGTAAATGGTGTTGTTGTAATAATGATATTTCTAATTGAGTTTGTTCATTACTTCACTTCCTTTGTAAAGGGCAGTAAGAAAGGAGCAATACTGAAACTGATGGTTCTCAGCTTATCTCCTGCTTTTCCTGTACGTTTAACATATGCCTCCTTGGTATATCATTAAACACCAGTCATTCCACTAGAATGTGCACATTGCCCTGGGTTTGAATCGGAGAAATTACGGATGAATTTCTTTAGCAAGTGAAATTAATTTCTGTGGTAAATAATGTATGCCTTTATCATTGTTTAAAAGTGGCAAAACGTATGAGATAGTAACTTCCACAATATTAGTCATAATTTCTTATTGATGTTTGGTTGTTGCCAGTGCTAGTTTTGTGTCAGTTAATTAACCTAGAATTGATTTTCCTACATTCTTTTTTAGTTACAAAATGTCACAAAATCACACAATTGTCAGTTGGCTTTGTATAATTTGCTTTTTCCTCTTCGAGTCTCAGCAGGACTTGGATGCATTTGATTATCGATGGCTTGGATTAATATTACTTTTTCATTTAAAGGAATAAGTTGTCTAAATTTACAGTTGGAAGGTTGCAGATTAAAAATCACAATCTGCTGTAAATGATTGATAATAGTATTTGAGAGTTAATTCATTTCTATTCTTTTCCACAAGACATCTCACATCAAGTACAGTACAGGTTAACTACAGCATAAAACACTCATTATATTGTTTCAACAAAATACATGAACAATCACAGAAAAAAACTCTGGCTGCAACTCCTAAGTGTGATATTTCCATTTTGAGTACCTGCAGTATAGGCACAAATTATGCAATCATTGTTAACTGGAATAAAGTTACAGACAATTTTAAATTGTTATGTGAATTGAATACTGGATTGGAGCGTAACAAATCTCCAAAAGCGACTGAAAAAGAGGGAAGACATCTATTTCATTATTCTATTTCCACCTTTCCTGCAAAAAGTCCTCTTCATATTAATATTTAGCACTTATACTTGCTGAGATTTGCAAAATGGAATTTCAAGCAATCTAAAGTTAAGCTTATTTCCAGTGTTTCAGAAGGTGATTAATGCCAATACAATAAGTTTGCACGGGGAGGTGGAAATCATGATCCAGGATTTGTTGTAACAGGGTATCTAATGGCATACAATCCCTACAGTGCAGAAGGAGGACATTCAGCCCATCGAGCCGGCACCGGCAATGATCCCACCCAGGTCCTATCCCTGTCACCCCATATATTTACCCTGCAAATCCCCCTGACACTCAGGGTCAATTTATCATGGCCAATCCACCTAACTTGGACATCTTTGGACTGTGGGTGGAAACTGGAGCACCCGGAGGAAACCCACGCAGATACAGGGAGAACGTGCAAACTCCACACAGGCAGTGACCCAAGCTGGGAATTGAACCCGGGTCCTTGGCGCTGTGAGGCATCAGTGCTAACCGCTGTGCCACCGTGTCACCCCTTCCATTTGTTAGACTTGGCACTACATCCTTCAATGCAAAACCTTTTCGCATTTGCTGAAGATGTGAATTGATAATGTTGCAGTGAGGGAAATGGGGCATCTTGGACCAGGCTGAACAAAGCAAGAAAAGGGAATTTCCTTTAGCAATTGGAGTGAAAGATTGAGGAATAAAGAGTGGAAAGACTAGGAAGGAGGGTGAATTAAATGGGTGAATTCAATAGACAGAAAGGAAATTATGGGGTGAAAGAAAGGAATTCCTGAGCTTTTGTCTGAAGCAGATGAAAGTATGGCTGCTAATGGTGGAGCACTGAAAACCAGGGCTGCTCAGGAGACCAGGGTGGAGAAGTGCAGACCTCTCAGAGGATAGTGGAGCTGGAGAAATTCATCAGGATAAGGACGGTTGAAACTATGGAGGGATTTGGAAACAAGAATGAGAATTCTAGAATTGAGATAGTGGCAGAACAAGAACCAATGTAAATCAGCAAGCACAGGAGTGACAGGTGAATGAGACTTAGGCCGGAGATTTACAGTCCTGCCTACCACGGAAATTGGAGCGAGTGAGGGGCAGAGCATGGGAAAGTCCATTGACCTTGGGCAGGATTTTATGGTTTCATAGAATCCGTACAGTGCAGGAGGAGGCCATTTGGCCCATGAGTCTGCACTGACCACAAGCCTACACAAGCCCTACTCCCGTAACCCCACATATTTACCCTGCTAATCCCCCTGACACTAGGGTCAATTTAGCATGGCCAATGCACCTAACCTGCACATCTTTGGATTGTGGGAGGAAACCGGAGCACCCGGAGGAAAACCACGCAGACATGGGGAGAATGTGCAGACTCCACACAGACAGTGACCCGAGGCTGGAATTGAACCCGGGTCCCTGGCGCTGTGAGGCAGCAGTGCTAACCACTGTGACACCACCTGTGATCCCGCCCATAGGGTTGGATCTTATGAGGGACAGTGGGGTTACTGCTTGCACACCCTGACTAAACTGTCAACTGGAAACTGACCGACAAAGTAAAAGTCCCCCCTGCAGCAATAGCACACTACGGGCCTGATACTCCATCGCGACGCGTCGGTTGAGAGATGCATGTGTCGGCCATTTCGCGGGATTCGCGCATGCGTTCCTGACCACGTAGAGACCACGCTGGAAACTGGCGGCAAGACCAGGTAAGTGATTTTAATCTATTTGTAATGTAATTTAAATGTCATTATTGGACCTGAGAGTGAATTCTCCAGGCCCGTTAGCATCGCCCACCCCGCCAGGAGTATTTCACTCCTGCGGGGTTTAGAGTAGCTTCCCACTTTCAGGGAACTAGCGGGAGACCCTGCTGGAGTGAAGGTGGGGGCAATCGGGCCCCCCCCCAGGGGTCAGGCGGTGGGGGGGGTGGTGCCCTCTGGGTATGGCCACCCTGGCACAGCCCAAGGGGCAAGGTGCCCATGCCGAGGGGGCACATTGGCACTGCCCACCGGGCACCGGGCAATGCCAAAAGGGCAGGGCCTATTGCGGCCAGGGCTTAGGGGTGATCGGTGGAGGTGGGGTGGGGGTCCCGCTGCCACACTGCATGGGGATCGGTCGGGGCTGAAGGGAGGCCAGCGATCGGGCTGGGGGGAGGTGGTATGCTGGGGGTGTTGTCTACCTCCTGGTGGGGGGGGGTCTGCCTCCTGGGGGGGTTCTGCCTCCTTGGGGGGTCTGCCTTTCATGGTGGAGGGAGTTGCCTCCCATGGGGGGTCTTCCAAGGTGTGGGGGGTTTTGCCAGGGTAGGGGGTGGTGGTGGGGGATCGTCACTGCTGGGGGGTGGGGGAGGGGGTGCTGGAGACCGGGGCGCTCCGTGATGGGGGGTCGGGGGGGGGGGTGTGGCAGGGCTGGCCCAGGAATGCTCATGGGGCTGCGATTGGGCCGTGTGGGGGAGTTGGAGGGGTAGCACTGCAGGGGTCCCAAGCGCCTAGCAAATGGGAGTCTGACTGTGCATGCGCAGCGGCCCCGCACAGAGTTCCGGAACTGTCAGACCTTGGTGTGAATAGGCCCCCCCTCTGAGCTTTTAATGATATTCATGATTGTGACCTCTGCATTGCACAGAGTGTGGAGATTCAGGTCTGAACTCCCGCTGAAAAAACAGTCGTGAATTACACAATTTTTCCCGCCAATTCAGCACTTAGAATTTTTTTAGGAGAAACGTCCGCTACGGGTGGCAATAACACAGGAAATGTGGTTCTTCCTCCCTTCAATGGGAGGCGGTCATGACCTCAGGAACTATTGGCCAATTTTATTGGTTGGCAGCTCTTGCTGTCCCAGCCATACCGGATCTCAGTAGTGGGCGCTGCCAGGAAGCAGGTAGTTCCAGGATGAAAGCTTCAATGGATCCTGAACTCAGGTAAGTTAGGGGAATTGGGAGGGAATGGGGGTGTGGGCGTGGCAAAGGGGCAGTGTCCCGTCTTGCGGTGCAGCTGGGGAAGTAAGAAGGAAGATAACTACCTGCGGGGAGGTTCCCCTAATCTACGGAGGGCACCTCTCCCCCCCACCATGAAGATAGCATCTCCCCTTTCTTCCCTACCCTTTATAAAACCCTTTTGAAAGGATGTTCTGCCCCTCTCCCACCTGCTGGCCCAAGCCAACTGTGTTATATGGACAGCATAATACTGGGATCAATTGGCTTAATCATAAAGAAGCTCAATTGACCTTTAATTATTTATTTACATATGGCGGCTAATTTCAGCACCCCCCCCCCCCCCCCCCCCCAACCATATTATGGGGACAGTTAGGTGGGCAGAAAGGTGACAGATGGAATTCAATGCATAGACTTGTGCAATAATACATTTGGTGATGGCAAACAAGGCAAGGGAATACATAATAAGCATAGAGAACCAGAGGGACTTTGGAGACACAAAATAGGAGGGAAAGTAAGTTGTGCAGAAGACATTGGGAGGCTACCAAAGGATATAGGTAGGTGGGTGCACAAATATCTGGCAAATGGATTATTCTATGGGAAAATGTGAGGTTGCCCATCAGGATGAATAAACATAGAAACATAAAAAGTAGGAGTAGGCCATTCGGACCTTTTAGCCTGCTCCACCATTGATTACGACCATGGCTCATCATCCAACTCAATAGCCTGATCCAACCATCCCTCATATCCTTTGATCCCTTTCACCTCAAGTGATATATCTAACCCCTTCTTAAAAACATACAATGTTTTGGTCTCAACTGCTATTTGTGGTACCGAATTCCATAGGCTTACCACTGTCTGGACAAAAGAATTTCTCCTCGTCTCAGTCCTAAGAGGTTAATCCTGTATCCTTAGACTATGACCCCTGGTTCTGGGCTCCCCCACCATCGGGAACATTCTTTATGCATCTACCCGGAATGAATAGCTTCATTCTGTTCCTGAATTTTCTATTTTTGTAATTTCCCTGCCAATGGTGACCATGCTCACCTGCATAAGGACAGTCGTTGCATTTCAAAGCAAATAGTTGCTGCAAGGCGTTTGAGATCTTGATGACTTAGTGAGATGCTACACAAATGCAACTCATTCTTTTTATAAGTATGTTTGTGAGTAGTGCATTTTACTTGAACAATAATCCCTTCAAGATCTCAGTTCAGGAATGAAAGGAGGTGTCAATGTCCAGCACAGTTTCCAATAATGTAATAAGACAAAAGAAAGAGGGAAATAATTTGTTCGTTATAGTCTTTACAAAACCAATGACAGATCCTTTTTGGGAATATGGTTTACAATATTAATGAATCTTAAAGACCTTTATCACTTATAGTGCATTGAACAAAGAAGTTTAAACACATGAATTGAAAATGAAACAAAAACATCAGATGAAATTATTTGAACATTCATGTAGAAAGTGTTAATAACCATGCCAAGAGGGGAAAAACTGCAAGGGTAAAGTTGTCAGTGAATACAATGAAATAAACTTAAGCTGTGAGCAGTCTATTAATGAAGAGAAAGAATAACATTAATCAAACAGATCAAATCTGAGATGATGCTCTTAAAACAATTTTAATTAATTCGCAGTAATTTAAGCTCATTGCTGGAAAATATTTTCTTATTTTGATTTGATTTATTATTGTCACATGCATTGGGATACAGTGAAAAAGTATTGTTTCTTGCGTGCTATACAGGCAAAACATACCATTCATAGATTACGCAAGAGTAAAGGAAAGGAGAGGGTGCAGAATGTAATATTGCGGTTACAGGTAGAGTGAAGAGAAAGATCAGCTTAATATATGATAGGACCATTCAAAAGTCTGGTGGCAGCAGGGAAGAAGATGTTCTTGAGTCGATTGGTGTGTGATCTCAGACTTTTGTATCTTTTTCCAACGGAAGAATGTTGAAGAGAATATGATGTGGAGATGCCGGCGTTGGACTGGGGTAAACACAGTAAGAAGTTTAACAACACCAGGTTAAAGTCCAACAGGTTTATTTGGTAGCAAAAGCCACACAAGCTTTCGAGGCTCTGAGCCCCTTCTTCAGGTGAGTGGGAATTCTGTTCACAAACAGAACTTATAAGACACAGACTCAATTTACATGAATAATGGTTGGAATGCGAATACTTACAACTAATCCAGTCTTTAAGAAACAAAACAATGGGAGTGGAGAGAGCATCAAGACAGGCTAAAAAGATGTGTATTGTCTCCAGACAAGACAGCCAGTGAAACTCTGCAGGTCCACGCAACTGTGGGAGTTACAAATAGTGTGACATAAATTCTGATTCTAGGATCGCATGATAAAGACTCAGGAGGAAAAAAGCAGAAATATTTATGTGAAATAGTGTGACATAAACCCAATATCCCGGTTGAGGCCGTCCTTGTGTGTGCGGAACCTGGCTATCAGTTTCTGCTCCGCGACTCTGCGCTGTCGTGTGTCGCCAAGGCCGCCTTGGAGAACGCTTACCCGAATATCAGAGGCCGAATGCCCGTGACCGCTGAAGTGCTCCCCAACAGGAAGAGAACAGTCTTGCCTGGTGATTGTCGAGCGGTGTTCATTCATCCGTTGTCGCAGCGTCTGCATAGTTTCCCCAATGTACCATGCCTCGGGACATCCTTTCTTGCAGCGTATCAGGTAGACAACGTTGGCCGAGTTGCAAGAGTATGTACCGTGTACCTGGTGGATGGTGTTCTCACGTGAGATGATGGCATCTGTGTCGATGATCCGGCACGTCTTGCAGAGGTTGCTGTGGCAGGGTTGTGTGGTGTCTTGGTCACTGTTCTCCTGAAGGCTGGGTAGTTTGCTGCGGACAATGGTCTGTTTGAGGTTGTGCGGTTGTTTGAAGGCAAGAAGTGGGGGTGTGGGGATGGCCTTGGCGAGATGTTCGTCTTCATCAATGACATGTTGAAGGCTCCGGAGGAGATGCCGTAGCTTCTCCGCTCCGGGGAAGTACTGGACAACGAAGGGTACTCTGTCCACTGTGTCCCAGTGGACAGAGTACCCTTCGTTGTCCAGTACTTCCCCGGAGCGGAGAAGCTACGGCATCTCCTCCGGAGCCTTCAACATGTCATTGATGAAGACGAACATCTCGCCAAGGCCATCCCCACACCCCCACTTCTTGCCTTCAAACAACCGCACAACCTCAAACAGACCATTGTCCGCAGCAAACTACCCAGCCTTCAGGAGAACAGTGACCAAGACACCACACAACCCTGCCACAGCAACCTCTGCAAGACGTGCCGGATCATCGACACAGATGCCATCATCTCACGTGAGAACACCATCCACCAGGTACACGGTACATACTCTTGCAACTCGGCCAACGTTGTCTACCTGATACGCTGCAAGAAAGGATGTCCCGAGGCATGGTACATTGGGGAAACTATGCAGACGCTGCGACAACGGATGAATGAACACCGCTCGACAATCACCAGGCAAGACTGTTCTCTTCCTGTTGGGGAGCACTTCAGCGGTCACGGGCATTCGGCCTCTGATATTCGGGTAAGCGTTCTCCAAGGCGGCCTTGGCGACACACGACAGCGCAGAGTCGCGGAGCAGAAACTGATAGCCAGGTTCCGCACACACAAGGACGGCCTCAACCGGGATATTGGGTTTATGTCACACTATTTCACATAAATATTTCTGCTTTTTTCCTCCTGAGTCTTTATCATGCGATCCTAGAATCAGAATTTATGTCACACTATTTGTAACTCCCACAGTTGCGTGGACCTGCAGAGTTTCACTGGCTGTCTTGTCTGGAGACAATACACATCTTTTTAGCCTGTCTTGATGCTCTCTCCACTCCCATTGTTTTGTTTCTTAAAGACTGGATTAGTTGTAAGTATTCGCATTCCAACCATTATTCATGTAAATTGAGTCTGTGTCTTATAAGTTCTGTTTGTGAACAGAATTCCCACTCACCTGAAGAAGGGGCTCAGAGCCTCGAAAGCTTGTGTGGCTTTTGCTACCAAATAAACCTGTTGGACTTTAACCTGGTGTTGTTAAACTTCTTACTGTGAAGAGAATATGTCCAGGGTACGTGGGGTCCTTGATTATGCTGGCTGCTTTTCCAACGCAGCGGGAAGTGTAGACAGAGTCAATGGATGGGAGGCTGATTTGTGTGATGGACTGGGCTACATTCACAACCCTTTGTAGTTTTTTACGGTCTTGATCAGAGCAAGAGCTGTGATACATCTACCAAGCTGTGATACATCCAGAGAGGATGCTTTCGATGGTGCATCCGTAAAAGTTGTAAATCTGTAAATGTTGACACATTCCTACTTGTGACAATGAGAACTTGACACCATGCTCCTTTATGCTTTATTACTATATTGTTGCTATAGAATTCAGTATTTTAGCATACAAGATAACTGTTGCAAACACTGAATATTGAGTGGATCAAAGACGGTTACTAACTAATAACGAAAGATATTCTTAATGATATATTTGTTTTCTTAAGTGTTTGCTCTCCACATCGTGTATATTTTTTCCCATGGATAAATATATTTCACTCGCTGCTTCAGAACAGAGCATATGTATTAGGAATACAATCAGAAATTCACAATGAATTATGTACAGGTCAGCATCTGATAATGTTCTGCTTATCAAATGCAGACTTCTTCAAATATTTATGAAGCTTTCATTGCAAGCTGAAGTTAGAGTTGAGGTTGAAGGTCTTTTTGTTTATTCATTCTTGAACTAAACATTCATCAAGCAGTGAGAAGAGGAGAATTCAAATTCAGCATCAAACTTAATTGTGGTTGTTAAACTGAAAGGATTGATTATGAAAGAAATCTTTTTCAAAAAAAAACTTGACATAGAAGCAATCCTTATAAATCTTCACTCAGCCCTAGATGCTGTGAGAAGGAGGTGTTGTATCTTATCCTTGAATTGCTACAGTGCTTGTTATGTTAGTCCACTCATGGTGGTGTTAGGTAGAGAGTTCCAGAATATTGAACCAGCATTAGAAAAGGTGGGAACTGAGATATCATGGAAGATGCAGTGTAACTTGGAGGGGAATCAGGACATAGGTGTTGTTATTCTTCTTGGTGGTAGAAGCCACAGGGGAGGAGGTGCTGTCAAAACATCTTTGAAGAATTGCTGCAGCCCTGCAGATAGGATGTACTGCTGCTACAGTGTGCCAGTGATGGTGAAGATATATAGTCATATAACCAATTAGTAAAAGCTACATCTGCATGTCTATTTACTGGATTTATTGTTCCTGCGGACAAATTCTGGATGCTAAAGATACAGCCATGAGCAATGTTAAGCCATTAGACTAGTAATCCTGTTGTATTGACACTTCACATATTCTTAATTGAGTGGCAGGGAAATTGATCAACGAAATTGTTCTGTGCTGGACAGTGTTAAGCTCCTCGAGTGTTATTGCAAATGTACTCATCCAGGTGTGTAATGAGTATTCATCTCACTTCTAAGCTGATATTTTCACAGATATATATGCTTCATTAGTTGCTTCAGATCCTGAAATATTTATTTACGAAAGCAAAATTCTGTGGGTACTAGAAAACTGAAAGAAATGGAAAATGCTAGAAACACGCAACAGATCAGGTTGCATCTGTGGAGCGAGAAACAGAGTTAATATTTCATCAGAACTGAGAAAAATTAAACATGCCAGAGAGGAAATGACATCTGAGCAAACCTCCCCTATTCCCTATCTGAATAAGAAACATTCAGAAAAAGATTCTACCCCATAATCTCAGGTGAAGATTGAAAGACCATTTGAGTATTTACAGCACTTCCTGGCTCAAATCATCAGCACCTGTGGCAGTTGCCAGGCCTGGTGGAAGCTCTCAGACCACAGATGGCCCCACAGTTTGATGACGCCTGCCTGCAAGTTTGCCTCCAGACAGTGAGTGATTGATGAGAGCTCCTCATGCTGAGGAATGGCAAGAGGAGACCTTCTCACCAGATCAAAGAAGGTTGCAGAGGAGGTCAGCAGCCATGGGGTTGTCCAAATGTTGGATTGCTTAGTATCTGGGCCATGTGCAGCAGGTTGACTGAAGCGGACATGCCACACTGCACGGCACTGGGGGATTCTCAGAGGTGTTTGAAGTCAATTATCTGCTAGTTTGTGAGAATCGTTGCGAAATGGTGGATGTTGACAATATACATGTTTCACACCCACATAACAACATGATTTTTCCACACAAGATTCATGACAATCTTCCTTTTTTTTGAGAAGAAGAACATACATAAAGCCACATGAGAGACCATGGCCCACTGGAGGTGTGCCAAACCAATCCATTTTGACTCCTTTGGAAGTGGAGGAGGTTTTAGAGTTGGCCAGCAACCAATGGTGCAGTGGGGAGGCTTGTGGATGGCTCCAGTATGGTGAGATTCTAAGGACCCATAGCTCTCTGCTGGACAGATGGTACTGAGGTGGGGTGAGTGGAACATTGGGCATGGATGGGGGGAGGGGGAACATTGGGAGTGAATTTGATGGCTTGCTGCATTTGTGTCACAGTCTTGAAAGGTAGCTGCGTGTGCATGTATGTGTGTGTGTATGTGTGCATGCGTGTGTATCTGAAGTCAGGCTGGCCTGATGGAGCTTAGGCACATGCGTGCAATCTATTATACCTTGAATTTTGAACAATCGAGCTATACATATGAAGGATCTGGTTCTCTTACCTTAACTAACTTCATTGGTGGTGAAGGAAATAAAGTCATTTGCTCATCTAAACATTACGAGCGAGATTCTCCGGCCTCCAAGCCGCGTGTCTCCTGCTGGCAGGAGGTGGTACGTTGTTTGCTAGTGGTGGGATTCTGTGGTCCCGCTGCGGTCAATGGGAATTCCTGTTGACATCACCCCATGCTGGCAGGAAACCCACAGATGGAGGTGCGCTGCCGGTGCGACCGGAGAATCTCGCTGGTGTGAATGGCCGGAGAATTCCGGCCTACATCCATGACTACCTTTGTGCAATAGTGAGCTGAAGCTTGAGATGTGGCCCAAAGGTCACTAGTTACTGCCTGGAATACCTCAGTACTTCAAGGCCACAGTCATCTTGAGAGCAACAGCTAATGGGTGGCCACCAAAGAAATTTGACCTTATCTTCCCAGCTAGCAATTCAGAAATGGAGGTCACTGTCACCCTGAAGAGACATAGTCTGTGAGGACACTGACACTCTGAGAGCTGATGGTAATTTATCCTGTGCCTGTACTGTGCAGGATAGTACCTTCTCCATCCACAGACTGGCTGCTCTTGTTGTCTGTCTTGTTCTGGTGCTTCTGCAGCAGTGGGTCCTTCACCTGCCTGGACTGCACAACTCACCTGTCCCTGCAGCTGGCCTCCTCTGTCTTCTTTTCCTCATTTCCTACTCACTAGAGGAACCTACTCCAGAATGTACAATCTCCATGGGGATCTCTGCTTCCTCTGTTGAAGTCCTCTGTTTCCAGACTCCTTCCTTCTCACTCTCTCCTTATATGCTCTGGCGGCCTAAAGTCTGTGAAGAAATAATGTCTCCTAACAGCCAAATGCTGCCACCTTCAGCAGCAGACTCTGCTGCTACATGTGTACATGCTGCTACAGACTCTGCTGCTACATGTGTACATGCTGCTACAGACTCTGCTGCTACATGTGTACATGCTGCTACAGACTCTGCTGCTACATGTGTACATGCTGCTACAGACTCTGCTGCTACATGTGTACATGCTGCTACAGACTCTGCTGCTACATGTGTACATGCTGCTACAGACTCTGCTGCTACATGTGTACATGCTGCTACAGACTCTGCTGCTACATGTGTACATGCTGCTACAGACTCTGCTGCTACATGTGTACATGCTGCTACAGACTCTGCTGCTACATGTGTACATGCTGCTACAGACTCCGCTGCTACATGTGTACATGCTGCTACAGACTCTGCTGCTACATGTGTACATGCTGCTACAGACTCTGCTGCTACATGTGTACATGCGGCTACAGACTCTGCTGCTACATGTGTACATGCTGCTACAGACTCTGCTGCTACATGTGTACATGCTGCTACAGACTCTGCTGCTACATGTGTACATGCGGCTACAGACTCTGCTGCTACATGTGTACATGCTGCTACAGACTCTGCTGCTACATGTGTACATGCGGCTACAGACTCTGCTGCTACATGTGTACATGCTGCTACAGACTCTGCTGCTACATGTGTACATGCTGCTACAGACTCTGCTGCTACATGTGTACATGCTGCTACAGACTCTGCTGCTACCCCTGTGCCACCTCTTCACACCTGGCATAAGTAGCTTCCAACAATTTTGCTTGTGGCTACCAAAAAATGGATCAGCAGCATAAGGTTGCAGTCGGCTGCCCCTTTAACAAGCTCAATAGTCCACTCATTGTATTTTTTCCAATGGCAGATGGGTTTCGGAATCAAAACGTCACCTTCTCTATTATCAGAGACCGGTGAGATGATGTCAGACTGCTGACCCAACGCTATCACCATATTTTAATTAAGCTTGGGAAGGTGGGGGAAGGGGAGGGACACGGAGGTGGGGGAAGGGGAGGTGGGAGAAGATGGGGGAAGGGGAGGGACGGGGAGTTGGGGGAAGGGGAGGGACGGGGAGGTGGGGGAAGGGGAAGGACCAGGTGGTGGGGAAAAGGGAGGGACGGGGAGGTGGGGGAAGGGGAGGGACGGGGAGGTGGGGAAAAGGGAGGGATGGGGAGGTGGGGGAAGGGGAGGGACAGGGAGGTGGGGGAAGGGGAAGGACGGGGAGGTGGGGGAAGGGGAGGGACGGGGGTAGGGGAAGGGGAGGGACGGGGAGGTGGGGGAAGGGGACGGGGAGGTGGAGGAAGGGGAACGGGATGGACGGGGTGGGGCAAGGGGAGGGGCGGGGAGGTGGGGCAAGGGGAGGGACGGGGAGGTGGGGCAAGGGGAGGGACGGGGAGGTGGGGCAAGGGGAGCGACGGGGAGGTGGGGCAAGGGGAGGGACGGGGAGGTGGGGCAAGGGGAGGGACAGGGAAGTGGGGCAAGGGGAGGGACAGGGAGGTGGGGTACGGGGAGGGACGGTGAGGTGGGGAAAAGGGAGGGATGGGGAGGTGGGGCAAGGGGAGCGACGGGGAGGTGGGGCAAGGGGAGGGACGGGGAGGTGGGGCAAGGGGAGGGACAGGGAGGTGGGGCAAGGGGAGGGATGGGGAGGTCGGGGAAGGGGAGGAACAGGGGGGTGGGGTACGGGGAGGGACGGGGAGGTGGGGTACGGGGAGCTGGAGGATGGGGAGGTGGGGGAAGGGGAGGAACAGGGTGGGCACTTGCTCAATTTGCAACTCTAGCCTAATGTGTTGAGAGGAGGAGTTAATGGCAATTTTGATCCTGTCATTCTGAATCTATTATTCTTCTTGCATTCCGATCATTACAGGAATGGTTATTCAAAGAAGAATTAGCATTAATTTCTGCAGTAAACCTTATTCAAATACAGCAACCGAGCAGATTAAGACTAATCAGGAGTGTGTTAATGTGAGACAATATCGCCGTTTCACTAAGCATCAAGCAATCACAATGGAAGAGATTAAATCAAATAACATCCATAGACTGTGCAGGACAAAATGAATAGCAGCTGCTAAAAATTAAGCACAGTTCTAAAGTATTGACTCGTGCGTTTGAACAAAACCAGCACAGGGAAAATTGGGATGGGGATCAGTTTTATTTCTGGAGTCCAATGAACTGCTTGGCTGGGGACCACAAATGGATTCAGTGTACCAATTTTGTTTAACTCCTTTCTTTATCTGAATGAAAATAATTTATATCAATGAAGAAAGGAACATGCTGATTTATGGCGGCGGAGTCCTTCATATCCGCCAGGGACCCGGGTTCAGTACAGCCATTGGGTGACAGTGTGGAATCCGTCATGCAATCCATCACACAAACACCCAATCCATCACGCAAACCAGCCTCCCATCCATTGACTCTGTGTACACTTCCCGCTGCCTCGGCAAAGCAGCCAGCATAATTAAAGATCCCACGCACCCCGGACATTCTCTCTTTCACCTTCTTCCATCGGGGAAAAGATACAAAACTCTGAGGTCACATAACAACTGACTCAAGAACAGCTTCTTCCCTGCTGCTGTCAGACTTTTGAATGGACTTACCTTGCATTAAGTTGATCTTTCTCTACACCCTAGCTATGACTGTAACACTACATTCTGCACTCCCTCGTTTCCTTCTCTATGAACGGTATGCTTTGTCTGTATAGCGCGCAAGAAACAATACTTTTCACTGTCTGTTAATACATGTGACAATAATAAATCAAATCAAATCAAATCAAGTGGAGTTTGTGTGGATTTCCTCCGGGTACTCCAGTTTCCTCCCATAGTCCAAAGATGTGCAGCGTAGGTGATTTGGCCCTGCTAAATTGTCGCTTATTGTCCAAAGTTGTATCGGTTAGGTGGATTAGCCATGGTAATCTCGATGGGCCGAATGGCCTCCTTCTGCACTGTAGGGATTCTATGGCTCTATGTTGTTATCAACAGCAGAGGGCAAAAGCAATTGATCCAGTATGAATTGGCTCTTTTGGCAAATAATTGGATTAGTATGTAGTTGAGACTGGGATTGAAAGTCATATGGATAGGAATTGGATATGGATAAATTGAAATGTCAGTCAGGATTTTTCGGAGCTGAGTGGGAATGAGAAGGCGGAACCAGAAGCGGGTGGCAGCAGCATTTCCACTCTTATTCCTGCTTGCGTTGGGATCTTGTGTCAGCTGACCAACTAATGGCTGGCTTTGGAGCATTGGCTGATACAGAAGGAAGTGCTGGTGCCTTGTTAAAATGATCTTCGCCTCAGCAATCCTACCAAGTGCAGTTATAACAACAGCTGCCATCCAGTTGCTGTGCTTTAAAGGTTATAGAGGCTCCAACACACTGTGGACCCTTTGCATTCATTATTAATTGCAGAGGAACTCCCAAAATTACATTCTATTGCCTCATTAACAATCTTAAGAAACTTTCAATTGTTTATTCTGAAAAGCTGAGTGGCATCCTCATGCAGTTTTCTCTGCTGCTCGTAAAATTCATGTCCGGTATATGATGTCAGGGATTAGGCCGACACCACCCCACACACTTTTGTGGTTAGCCTCCCCATGTCAATTATCTCCTTTCCTGCTGTGTAAAATCCCAGCATTCAGTCCAACAGTTCCAATCCTGTTGGGGATATTTTGCCTGTGATTGGCAGTATTGATAGAATTGTCTTTGGGAATTAAAGAGAATACAAACAGATTTTTCTTTCCCCGGAGATTAGTTGGCTGGGTTTGAGTTCATGAGGGAAACAATTTTTGTGGGCTGAATGGCTTTTCCCCTTACCCCTCCCCATACTTTCAGATGCCTCTACGTTCTGTTACCATTGATCTGGTACTTCTTGCACCTCTTGTTCCCCCCCATCCTCCATCTCACCCTTATTCCCTATGAGAGGTTCATTCTAACCTGGATTAGACAAACAAAAAGAGGAAACTATTCTGAATATATATCAAGGAAATAAGTAAATAAGACTTTTTCCCCAGAGCTGCCTTAAGTAGAGTATTGGAATAGTCATGAATAGTAAATTGTCTTGGTATAACATCTCCCTAATTTTTACATTTGCTGTGTGTCGGCCAATTTGTTTCTCGGATACTGCAATTTTTGTAGAGAAGTCTGAAAGGTCTCTGTGTGCATATAGTAACAAATCACTTAACTAGTCCGTAGAAACAACTCCATGTGTTCCCAGTAATAGCTTCTTGCTTCAAACTGAAGATTCAAAAGTATTATGTTGTATGAACATCCATTTTGCAAAGGTACTGGTTTAATTTGTAAAGGAGTGTTCTTCTGCTTCTCCAAATTGCAGGAAATGGGAAGAAGAATGAACATTTTGGAGTTACATTCAAACTTTTAAATTGTGAAGAAGATCATGAATATCAGGGCTGGAATATGTGTGAAGTTTATGAAGGTGAATCTGTTGGCTATCCAAGCAACAACTCATGAAGAAATCTGAGGATATTATTATCATCCCAGCAGAAGGCCCACATTAGGTGCATGCATTCACAAAATGTATTAAAATAAATAAAAATTACTAAGTGTAGCTACAGTTCTATGCATTCCAGTTAGGCGAGCCTACATATGGGAACCACTTAAAGTTGGCTCTCGTATGTTGAAAAGCAATTTGCAAAGTCATTGACCTGCAACTGGGTGACCAGTTAAAAACCATATGCAGTTCTGCATCTCAAGTAGCTAAATAGCCACTTAAGTGTCTAAATAGTGCCGATGACACAAGCCAATGGTTCACTCATCTAATTCTCGGGGAAGAAGAGTGAATGCACAGAAAACACCAGGTTTGATGAAAACACTTTGCAAGCGATAGTTGGTAACATGACAGCACAACAAAATGCTTTAAGTGGCATTAAACATGACCCTCCAGTAACAAGAATTACAGCACATTTAACATTAAAAAAACCCAAGGTACTTCACAGGAGCATTATAAAGCAAAATTAGACACTGACGCACATAAGGCAATATTAGGGCAATTGCCCAAAAACTTGACCATGGAGATAGATTTTAAGAGCGTCTTAAAACAGGACAGAGAGGTAGAGAGTCAGAGAACTTCAGGGAGGGATTTCAAGACTTTACAGCCTACCCATTTAAAAGTGCAGCCATCAATGCTGGGGCAATTAAACTTGGGGATTCTCAAGTGGCCAGAATTAGATGAGTGCAGGTGTCTCAGAGAGTGACAGACTACTGACCTGCTCCAGGAATAATTCCCTACAGAAATAGATGAAAGTCTGACCTGTGCATCGTCAGGTGTGAAAAGAATGAGAAAGGGAGAGAGAGAGAGAGAGATGTTTCAGAGAATTGCAGATTTGGAGGAGTTTGCAGAAGAGGAAGGGTGATTGTATGGAGGGATTTAAAGACAATTAACTGGGAGCCAAGTCAGTGAGCACAGGGGTGATGCGTGTATGGGACTTTGAAACAGTAAGGACATAGGCAGCAGGGTTTTGAATGAGCTCAAGAATAAATAGAAGGTGCAACAAATGTGGAAAGTATTTAAAAAGACTGTGAATGTGGTGTCCAAGTTCAAAGAGCTTAGAACACACAACTCCAGAAGTTGTGCGATCTTTAAAAAAAACAAAAATAAACAATAATAATTAGCATGACTAAATAGAGGTGGCCACATACACTGTTTAAGTTATTTATTAGTGTCACAAATAGGCTTACATTAACCCTGCAATGAAGTTACTGTGAAAATCCCCCAGTTGCCACACTCCGGCGCCTGTTCAGGTACTCTGAGGGAGAGCTTAGCATGGTCAATCCACGTAACCAGCACGTATTTCAGACTGTGGGAGGAAACCCGAGCATCTGGAGGAAACCCACACAGACACGGGGAGAATTGCATTGACCCAAGCCGGGAATCGAACTGTGAGGCAGCAGTGCTAACCACTGTGCCACCATGCCACTGACATATCAAAACGAGCTTCAAAGATCAAATGTGCTTACTTAGCGCAAGATATTCCAGTAATATTCCAATGACGGAGACTTGGTTAAAAGAAGGACAGGACTGGCAGCTGAATATTCCAGGGTATAAGTGTTTTAGGTGAGACAGAGAAGGGGCTAGGAGAGGTGAGAGAGTAGCAATACTGGTTAGGGAGCATATTACAGCGGTACAGAGGGTGGACAATTTGGAAGGGTCAGGTAATGAGTCACTGTGGGTGGAGCTCAGAAACAGGAAGGGCGCAGTCACTATGCTGGGGGTATACTACAGGCCTCCCAACAGCCCACGGGAAGTTGAGGAACGGATATGTAAGGAGATTCTGGACAGGTGCAGAAAATATAGGGTTGTTGTAGTAGGAGACTTTAATTTCCCTTGTATAGACTGGAAATTGCTTAGGGCTGGGGGCCTGGATGGGGAAGAATTTATAAAATGCGTACAGGAAGGTTCTTTGGAACAATATGTTGACAGTCCAACTAGAGAGGGGGCTATACTGGACCTAGTACTGGGGAATGAGCCCGGTCAGGTAATCAAAGTTTCAGTAGGGGAACATGTGGCAAATAGTGACCACAATTCTGTCAACTTTACGATAGTAATGGAAAAAGATGAGTGTTGTCCTTTGGGTAAGGTGCTGAATTGGGGGAAGGCGAACTGCAGCCGGATTAGGCAGGATTTGGTGACTGTTGATTGGGAGAGGCTGTTCGAGGGTAAATTCACATCTGGCATGTGGGAGTCTTTTAAGGAGCAGTTGATAGGACTGCAGGACAGGCATGTGCCTGTAATGAGGAAGGATAGGAAAGGTAGGATTCGGGAGTCGTGGATAACCAGTGAAATTGTGGGTCTAATCAAAAAGAAAAAAGAGGCATACCTGAGGTCCAGGCAGCTAAAAACAGATGGAGCACTGGAGGATTCCTGGCTTGGGTGACTGTCTGTGTGGAGTTTGCACGTTCTCTCCATGTCTGTGTGGGTTTCCTCTGGGTGCTCCGGTTTCCTGCCGCAGTCCAAAAGACATTGGCCATGCTAAATTCTCCCTCAGTGTACCTGAACAGGTGCTGGAGTGTGGAAAATAGTGGATTTTCACAGTAACTTCACTGGAGTGTTCATGTAAGCTTACTTGTGACTAATAAATAAATAAGCTTTAAAGATAGATCTCTTTAAATAGCATTTAAAAATGAGATTGGTTATTTTAGGATTGCCACAAAGTTATTAATCCAAATCATATTTTTAGCAAAATGAACATCTTCAAAACTCTGTGAGTGACAGAAAGGCTCCATTGAATATAATGAACAGTGTGGAGATGTTAAACACTGTCACATCATGCCTCAGCACCTCCAATTTTCCTACAGCTACAAAACAGCATGGAAATGACAGCTCTGACAAAGAAGTAAGTGCATTTTTAAAAGCTATGCGCAAAAATAGCCATGCTTTTTAAAAAGTAAAAATAACAGTTTTTTGCTTTATAAAGAGTGCTCTCAGATAACACTGTTACCATCGCATTCCTACCAATTATCTTGAATTGGTACAATGATTGCCGCTTCTGAGTTGCTAAGCTAACAGTGTTATGTTACTGCTTTTACACAAGAATACGTCAGGCCATCATATACTGGGTTGTGTGATCAACTTTTACAGTGCTGTCATTGCTCCCACTCCTCTTTGCAGAACAGAAACAAATCGAATAAAATTTTCAGTGAAGAACACTTCATTCAACATGCTTCGGCAATGAACACACTATAATGTGGTTACTAGTGATCTGGGTGTAAAGGCAGTACTGCAATTGCCTGGGAAATTCAAACTTCCTGTGAGCAATTATCCTGCCCTGAGAACCATCCGATCTTCTGATTTAAATCATAGACTTTGGATGATACCATTTGTCTTATAGGAATAGTTTCCAGGAAAAGTTAGAAGAATTAAAACCACTTCTAACCCTTGGGTAACTGAAGTATTGACCCCTATAACCAACCCCCCTCCCCCGTGCAGGATCACCTGACTATCTTCCCAAATCCCATGAGACTCCCTGACTAACACCCAACCGCTGACTATGCCCCAACCTTCAACTATCCTCTTGAGTCCCCACAAGACCCTCTTAATCCAACCTTCCCCCCCTGGCGCTCCCCCGACTACCAACCAATCCAAAGGAATACCATCATTGACCATCCCCCATGATCACCCCTCACCAACTGATCACCCTGCCCCCAACACTGACCACCCCTCACTGATGACCCGATACTTCCTAATGACAAATGCCCCTACTGATCAACCCCCACTGACCAGCCAACCCACTAGTGACCAGCCCCCCTAGTGACAACCACTTGCCGCTCCTTATCACTGCTGCCTCGCAGGGCCAGGGACCCGGGTTCGATTCCCGGCTTTGGTCACTGTCTGTGCAGAGTCTGCACGTTCTCCCCGTCTCTGCGTGGGTTTCCTCAGTGCTCTGGAATTCCTTCCACAGTCTGAAAGACGGGCTGTTCATTGGCCATGCTAAGTTCTCCCTCAGTGTACCTGAACAGGTGCTGGAATGTGGCGACTAGGGGATTTTCACAGTAACTCCATTGCAGTGTTAATGTAAGCCTACTTGTGACACTAATATGTAAACTTTAAACTGCTAACTCCGACACCCTCCCACTGATCGCCTAAAGGCCCCCTCCGCATTCCACCGCTTATCTGACACACTTATCCTCTCCCTGGCTTCTTATAATACTGGGACCTTTAAATTTACCAGCTTGATGGCAGCTAGTGCCATATAAAAGAGGCTGCAACTTCCTTACCCTTGACCTTCTTGCACTAAACTGAAGGGGAACCCACTGCACTCCACCTTTCTCACCTGTTTGCAAGGACACCAAAAAAGAGGAGAAAATGCAGGAAAGAGATATTCCATCTACATCTCGCCGGCCTGAGTCAGTAGATTGGTTGAGAAAGGTGAGGCTACTTTTCAGTGTAAGTGATTAGAAGCAGAACGGCAATCTGACTGTGATTGCCACTCCTGGGCAGTTATGGTCCTTTGAGTAGCTAACATCAGCTTGTAAATTAAAAACAAATTACTGCCTCGGCTGGAATCTGAAACAAAAACAGAAAATGCTGGAAAATCTCAGCAGATCTGGCAGCATCTGTGGGGAGAGAATAGAGCCAATGTTTTGATCTGGATGCCCCTTCATAGAGCTGAAGATAATTTAAAATAGGCTGAGATTTATACTGTTAGGATGATTGGGGGGGAGTGGGGGGGTGGAATTTAATGGTCTCTAACAATGCCCTGTTTAGCTATGATCACCACCATCACATTCTCTTTGTCTTTTTGTCCATGACATTTTCATCAATTATCCCTCTCCCTGCCCTAACAGTATAAATCTCAACATGTTTATTTGGAATCATGAGCTTTTGGAGCACTGCTCCTTCATTGGGTGACTCACCAGATGAAGGAGCAGCACTCCGAAAGCTCGTGATTCCAAATAAACCTGTTGGACTTTAATCTGGTGTTGTGAGGCTTCTTACTGTGCCCACCCCAGTCCAACGCCAGCATCTCCACATGATTAGTATAAATCTCATCCTATTTTCTATTGTCTTCAGCTCTGACGAAGTGGGGTCATCCAGACTCGAAACGTTGGCTCTACTCTCTCTTTACAAATGCTGTCAGACCTGTTGAGATTTTCCAGTATTATCAGCTAGTAATTATTCTGTGGATGGAATGCTGCATGGATCTTGTGAGATACAACAATTAAGCAACTTTGAACTGAAATAATGGATTTTGACTTCATTACATTATTATTCAAACAGTTCCATTCAATGCTTAACTCTTATATTTTATCACATTATGGAAGCTTTCATTATATGCCTGGAATCTTTCAGCGTTTTGATATTTTCTTTTGCTTCTTCGGACTTGCAGTTAAAAGGAACATTATGCTTCTTAATTTCCTGAGGATTTCAGTTGCTGTGCTGCTCTGTATTTACTGGTGGGTTATAAGGGTTTTCTTTGAAGAAAATTACAGCAACACAAAAAGTCTGAATAAATGCAGGGCCACATTATTTTGGAAAAATTTAAATTAAGTCTGAAGATAATTTCAGTTGATGTGAAGACTTCTCTAATCCCACTTCCAGCAAGCGAACAAGCAATTAAAAGTCATTTAAATACAGAAGCTTAATATTCTTATTAATAGTGAAAAGGGAGATATCTACTTCAAACCTAAACATCTAATAAAAACTGTCTTTTTTATGGGTTCTGCAACTACCCAGAGTTCATAGAAAGAAAATAGCTAGAAATGCAGCATTTAATCATCACTCAACTGACAAGTCTGAAATCAGTGGCTCAGATTTTGCGGTAGAAATCATGTGGAGGTTATCAGTGCTCACTGTTAATAAAAAAGCCAACAGCTCCAGTGATTGCACACATGTGCCTCAACATGGAAATCAGCAAGTTGCTGTCTGAGTTTCCTTGCTCCTACAAAGAGTGGTACTTCAGCAAGAGATTCAGCATTAAGAAACATGCAACTGTGTGAGGTTGCTGGATTTTAAGGGGCGTCACAGGTCACAGTCCCTGTCTCCCCTACCAACCCAGCTAAGCAGTCTTCGGAGTGGGGGGAACCCTGTCCAGCTGAATGACGGTTGCCTTACTTCTACCATTTGCCTTGTTTCCAATTAAGAGAGTTGAGACGGGACCTCCATCCCTCCGGAGAAAGGAAGCCCACCTCAGAAAGCCATTGGCCAATCAGAGGCTGGTTGCTGTCCAGTGCTGAAAGCATCACCAGAAGTGGTGCCACTGTTGGTACGGCAGCAAAGCTGAATGCAGGAGAGTTGCACTGGATCCAGCCCAACAGGAGAGTCAGGGCGCTGAACTGGCATGTCTCTAATGAGGGGTGTGGGGATAAAGCGAACTTGTGGAAGGGGACAGGGATGGCAGGTGTTACACTTTTTTGGAGGGGAACGCGGAGCACCGATGGGCTCAAGAGACCCATTAAGGAGGGACACCTTGCCCTGTCTGCACACATTGAAATCTGCTGGGTGCACATTTAGCATGGGCATCTCTTGCTGCCAGTTAAAAAGCAATGGCAGTGGGATGTGGCCATTAAGTGGGAATTAATTGATAACTCAAAGGGCTCAAACATGCACTGATGGGTGGGCCCCTGGCACTGATAAAATTGTGATGAGAGCAGGACAGGGCAAGGGCACGCAGTGGGAAAACAGCCTGCTTGACTGTACATGCCCATCTTCAACCGACCACTGCCCCCCTTTATCCTGGCACTGAATTCAGTATTCTAACATGCACTACATAGTTCAGAACCTGCGCAACTCAGTAACAATCCTTCAATCTGATCAATCTTTTTTTCACAGCTCCCAGATCTCCTGAGGACGGCCCTGCATCAAAATGGATTTTTAATCTTAAAAGGTTGCCGTGCAACACCCTCCCAAAAGTTTGAGGGTAAGTATAAATTTACCACTGTCCAGAACTTTCAAGCCACGAGGAATTATAGAACACAAGGAAATCCTTTGTTGTGTGATTTCAAGCAGAAATTAGATATAGCTATCGGATCAATGGATATGGGGGGAAGGGGAGATCATGATATTGAATTTGATGATCAGCCACAATCAAAATGAATGGCGAAGTAGGCTCGAAGGGCCAAATGGCCCAGTCCAGCTTCTAGTTTCCATAATTCTATGTTTCCATTTAATGTCAGCTCTTCTGGAACTGTATCCTCCAATTCTGATTTTCTTGCCCTTTCCTCCATGTGCTTTACAGCTCTTTTTCAAATATTTATGCAATCTCCTTTTAAATGATGTTTGTAGTCTTTACTTAAATAATCATTTATGGTAAAATATTGCATGTTTGAATACCTGTTCTATAAGTTTAGTTCGTTTTGTTGGTGCAGACTCGATTGGCCAAAGGGCCTCTTCTGTATACTATGGCTCTGATTAATTCTCTAATTATTTCCAGCAACTTACAGTGCAAAAATAGTTTGGTATCAAATGTGAGCTGAAATGTCCAATTAATATTGTTTGTGCAAACCTTCCATAGCAACAAGTCCTGGACCAATGATCTGTTACTTACCTACTCAATTACTCCATTGAAAATACATCAACCTGAAGTATTAACTCCGCATTTCCCTCTTTGCAGGTGCTGAATATTTCAAATATTTTCTGATTTTTTCCCCCTTATTTTATGGGGACAGATTTTAGATTCTTTGTGCAAAACTGAGGTTTGGGAGGTGGAATGCATCTGCTGCAGCTGCCCATTGCCCACTGTCCAATGCCTGTCAATTGCTGTTGCAATGATTCCTAAACAATGTCCAGCCAATCAGTGAGCTGTGAATGCCAACCCAGTGATCTAAATTTGGCCCCACAAAAGCACGTTTGGTTAGTATATTTACATACAAAGTATGGAAACATGGAGAATGAATTAATATAAACTATAACACATCTATATTTCACAAATCACTTAAACACTTCTAAATCAGAAATCCTTACTGACTTGAAGCAAACTGTCTTCCAGCCTCCATGTTAGGATAATGTCCAGGTGTTGAAGCAGTTCATGTCCTGGACAATATCCAAACTTGGGATGACAAGTGGCACAGTCCAAAGATGTACAAGTTTGATGGATTGGCCATGCTAAATTGCCCATTAGTGTCTTAAGATGTGTTGGTTAGGGAGATTAGTTGGATAAATATGTGAGATTACAAGGATAGAGCCTCAGTGAAATGCTCTGTAAAGAGTCGGTGTTGACCCGATGGGCTGAATGATCTCTTTCTGCACTGTAGAGATTATTTGCTTCTATGATTCTATGATTAAGTAAAAGTCACACAAGTGCCAAGCAATGATCATCTTCAAAAAAAAGAGAACCTAACGCTCGCCCCATAACATTCAATGGCATTACCATCGCTGCATCCCCCACTGTCAACATCCTGGGGGTTACCAGAAACTGAACTGGACTAGCCATATAAATACCATGGCTACCAGAGCAGGTCAAAGTCTAAGAATCGTACAGAGAGTAATCACCTCTTAACTCTCCAAAGCCAGTCCACGTGTCAGGAGTGTGATGGAATATTCTCCACTTGCCTGGATGAGTGCAGCTGCAACAACAATCAAGAAACTTTACACTATCCAGGGCAAGGCAGCCCGCTTGATTGCTACCCCTTCCACAAACATTCAATCCCTGTATCACCGACAAACAGTGGCAGCAGTGTGTACCATCTACAAGATGTATTGCAGGAACTCACCAAGGTTCCTTAGGCAACACCTTCCAAACCCACAACCACAATAATCTAGAAGGACAAGGGCAGCAGGTACCTGGGAACAATACCACCTGGAGGTTCCCCTCCAAGTCACTCACCATCCTGACTTGGAAATATATTGCTGTTCCTTCACTGTCACTGGGTCAAAACCCTGGAATTCCCTCCCTAACGACACTGTGAATGTACCATACACCTCAGGGACTACAGCATATTAAGAAGACAGCTCACCACTAACTTCTGAAAGGCAACAAGGGATAGGCAATAAATGCTGGTCTAGACAGCAACGCCCACACTCTGTAAAAATGAATTTTTAAAAATCAACTTCCTCCAACTCTGTGAGATCTTCAACAAAGCAAATAAATAAATGTCAGATCTGGGGAAATAGCTACTAGTGCTTTGTGGAGTCGATAATGGGGCTGAGTTTATTTGAAATTAGCTGTGTACTCAGTTAGTCAGCTTCATCCCAAATCTAATATAGTTGCCAAACTTTCTATCATTGATTCATTTGAGCCTCATTTTGCTTGTCAGACACATTTCAATTAGATATGCAGCTAACACACCTCACCCAGACTGTCAGTACATTAAAGCTGCTTTCTGTCACCTTAGTGCCTCTCAATTGGATGATTCTTTCCTATATCTTACTTCAGGCATTCACTGGTAGTTCTGAAACGTCTGTATCCAGCTCAGGGTCAGAAAGATAAATATTCATAAAGGCAATTTTGATATGAAGGTAAATTACATGTGAAGGCAACCTGGCAGCATGTGCCTAGAAGGGAGGTAAATTCACTAATACCCTGGGAGCTAATATAGACCAGATAGCAATGCTACTTAACTGTGAGAAGTTATATCAGAAACATGAAAGTTTACAACTTATGGCATGTATCCTTTATTGTCATCAGTTCAGTTCCCTTTTTTTTTCAGACCATACTGTGAATCTTTCTGTAGCAACAATAGATAGTCATGGTTTATAAGGTTAGGGTTAGGTTTAGAATTCAGATAATGTAATGGATAACAGCATCAATTAATCAGTCTTTAATATGATGAAAAAGGTTTAAGTTTTGACCTGACACTTACAATAGGGGACTCCCCTCCTCCCCCCACAAATCCACCCCCCCCCCGCCGCCCACTCACCCATCAGGAGCACTCAGAAATTCAAACCTATGCTGTATCAAAATTTCGGACACATGTTTCAAGCCTGTCAAACTGCCTACTAGAAGTGTGAGGTTAAAAAATGACTTATTTGTTCAAAACTAAACTTAAATTACTGCAAAATTAGGATTGCTGCTTCCGTGGAATCCCACTGAGGAATCCACTGGGTGGGCTTTCATTGCCACTGATCTCAAAGAGGTCCCTGGCATCTAGTTCTGTTACGGATTTAGGGTTCTACCTTGGATTAGCCATAAGCATTGTCTCTTCAATTTAGATTTGTGCCCTGCTGTCCATGTTCAACAGAGAGAGAGAAGGATGAACCGGCAGCTGTAGTACAATTAGACCCAGTGGGCAGAAATTTACTGGCATCCCCGGCCGAGGTTCGTACGATCCCTCCTGAGGCCAATGGAGAATGCCGTTCTCCGAGCCTCACCCACCCACGGAATCGGGGTGGGTGTGTAGGTTAAATTCCAGCCAGTGAGATGTGGGCAAAATCTTAGTACCTGTGTTGTGAATTTTAAACTGGAAATATTCATATGTTTGGGTGCGGGAGGGAGCTAAATCTAGGAAAACTGTCAGTGCAGCAAGAAACTAGCTCCTACCACCCCTCTCCCCCCCACACTCCTCAACGGCTGTATTTCACTCAAATGCATTGGGCTGTGCTCATAATTCCCTGGGAGAGGTGCATTGTCAATTAACATATGTATATCACTCAGTTAGAGTGATAAGATGGGGTAGACTTGAGAAGGCAAAGTGAAAGTTTGGGGTGATGTGCACGCACAACAGGATGTAGGTTAAACTCCCACTGTACTCACCCTTCCTAATCTGCTTGCATATATGATATATACAGCATAGGACAAGGCCATTCAGCCCAACTATCCACGTCTGTGCTTATGTCCCATTCGAGCCTCCCCACCATCTTTTCTCAGCTGAGTCTACCATTTTAACCATCCATTCCCTTCTCCATCATATGCTTCTCATTTCTTTCCCCCCAAATGCTTCTATTCTATTTGCAGCAAATATTCCCTGTGCTCGCGAGTCCCATATTCCTAACACTCTTCAGGTGAAGAAATGACTTCTGAGCTTGTTATTAGATTTTGTGATGACTATCTTATATTGATGGCCTCTAGCTATGTTCTTCCTCACCAGATAAGACATTCTATTTGTATCCACTCCCATCAAACCTTTCATAATTTTAAGGATCTCTATTACATCAGCCTTTTTTCAAGAGAGAAGAGTCAAGCCTGCCATTCCTTCCCTGCTATGCATATTTCTGGTATTATCCTTGTAAATCTGGGGCAGCATGGTGGCACAGTGGTTACCAGTCCTGCCTCACAGCACCAGAATCTGGTTTGATTCCTGGCCTGGGTCACTGTCTTTGTGGAATCTGCATGTTCTCCCCGTGTCCACGTGGGTTTCCTCCGGGTGCTCTGGTTTCCTCCCACAGTCCGAAAGACGTATTGGTTAGGCGCATTGGCCATGCTAAATTCTCCTTCAGTTTACCCGAACAGGTGCCGGAGTGTTGCGACTAGGGGATTTTCACAGTAACTTCATGTAATCCTACTTGTGACATGAATAAATAAAATAAATCTTCTCTGCACTCTATTCAGTGTCATTGTATTCTTTAATATAATATAGCAACCAGAACTGCTGACAGTACACTTGAGTGTGGTTTAACCAATGTTCACGACATATTTAGCATGACTTCCCTACTTTTCAACTCTATCCCTCCAGAAATAAACCCTAGTTCTTAGTTTGATTCCCTTATGGCCTTTGTGAACCTGTGGCACAACTTTTAATGATTGATGTATTTGTACTATGAAATCCCTTTGTTCCTCTACTCCATGTAGATTTGCATTTTCCAAGTAATATACGACCTCCCAATTCTTCCTATCAAAATGTTTGACCCCTTGATGTGCAAGAGTCCTTTTCCACATTCGACAGCAAAATGATGAATTTTGATATGCTGAACTTTGATATATCAAATAGAGCAATATATTAAAGGTTTATACAGTTTCTGGCACCAGCTTGAAACTCGATTGAACTTTACTTTGATATACTGTGAAACTTTTGTTACATCAGCCTAGTTTGTGAATATTTCACTCAGCTGTGCTGATAACTTTGGGCTTGAATCCACTTTTCTGAACTTTCCAGTGTTAGTCTCTGCTCTCAGAGATGTCTGCATTTGTAGCTCATATTATACCTGTGTTGGGTGGCTCATCAGACATAAAGGTTGCAGTTCAATGGTGTAACAATAATATTGACTTGTGTGATTTGTGCTGGATATTTGTATCTTTCACATTTCTCCAAAGACAGGCAGAGCAAACAAGGTCAGGTACAAATCATTAAGCTGCTTTATTTGACAGGATGTGACCACAAAGAGCAGCAGTCATGATTGCGTTCACTTATTTCAATCAGAAGAATTTGTCTTTGTTTAATAATACATAGTGATGAACGTGCTCTGATTCCCCTATCTGTGGGACACTTTGTTTGACAGAATTATGAAGAATTTGTAGTTTGGCCAATGACTCTCAGTAATTTTAACAGAAGATTGGAAGACATCTTGGGGAACTGTGTAAATGGCAATTTTTAGTTGTTAATGCTGCCTTTGTAGGGGTTCCACTGATTCCCCCACTGAGGTTTTGGTAGCAGATTGGACTTGAAATAACCCTAAGTGAGCCCAAAGTCAGTGGCACAAGGTTTGCCCAAAATTGGGTCTAGGGCATACTGCATAGAGCTGCCATGCCCGTGAGTCACCCAATGAGGCTCAACTCCCACCATCCAAGCAGTTAGTGGGGATCACATGCTTGCCAATTCCATCAAATTCACTGCCATTTTATGCTCAAATGTGTATTTATTGGCAGAAGGTGGGAGTTCCGTCTACACTTGAAGTCCCGTCTTGGATAGCTGTTAGCCAATCAGGTTGGTCTACAGCTCTTCTTCAGCCCATCCAGACACAGCATTTGCAATGTCCGGAGGAGAGTTAAGGGCCTTAACAGGGGCAAGGGTGGACTTCCTGTCTGAGGCCCTGCCCACTCCACTATAAAATCACATCCAGGTCGGGGCGAGCCCATTATGTACAAAGGCCTTAGTGTGTTTCATGTATTTGATAAGGGGAGAGGTCTGAGAGTGACGCATGACATGGGCTGCAAGCTTTATTTCAAAGGTTGTACCTTGACTTAAGGTGACAGGATTGTCTCATCAGGAATGACCAAAAGGGTGTCATATCCCTTGCCATTACCTTGACTCCTTGGTTTGGGTGTCTAGCTATAAGTTCACTGAATCAAGGTCTCTCTGACCTCCCTGTCTCCACCAAGTATCCTCAGATTGGGATCTTAGCCCCCACATAATTCAACCTTTGCAGCTTCCACAAGTACATCAATGACATTTATATGTATCTGACTGCCACCACGCCAACACTGTTATTCTAAACTTTCTGCTTATCTGTTGAACGTGAAATTCCAGATGTGTTGAAATTTTAATACTGGCATCCCATCATCGCTCTGTGTGTCAATGGCTTTTTTGAAAGAATTGTTATATACCACTCTGTCCAGCAGTATGTTCTCAGCATGCTGCTTATATGCCACTGTTGACATTTGACTTGTTGTTAGAACAAATCTTCCCACCCAATTTTGAGAAATCACAGGGAGGATATCTTCAAAGCTGCGTCTCTGCCTTTGTAAGTCTGATGAATGCCCTAACATGGCAAAACTTGATTCGTCCTGCTGTTCCAAGGTTTCTACCAAATGCACTGAAATTATAGTGGATAATCGGGAGGAAATTAATGTTTTTAGTAGCTTTTTTTCCTCATTGTCACCTGTCTCATCCCTGAGGCAGAAGCCTGAAGGTTCAGGGATATGAGAACCAATTCTATGTGCAGCACTGAGGATCTGCATCTTTTGGATGAGATATTAAAACAAGGCCCTGTCTTCCTTTTCAGGTGGTTGTGAATTATTATATGACACTATTAAAAAAAATAATTCTTCTTAGTGGCCTAGTCAATTTTTACCTTCAATCAATAATACTTAAAATACGCAAGTTACCTCATCCTACGGCTCAGTTGGTCACACTCTTGCCTCTGAGTCACAAAGTTTATTAGTGGCACAAGTAGGCTTACATTAACGCTGCAATGAAGTTACTGTGAAAGTCCCCTAGTCTGTTTGGATACACTGAGGGAGAATTTAGCATGGCCGATGCACCTAACCAGTACATCTTTTGAACTATGCGGGAATACTGGAGCACCCCGGAGGAAACCCACGCAGACACGGGGAGAACATACAGACTCCGCACAGACAGTGGCCCAAGTCGGGAATTGAACCCGGGTCCCTGGCACTGTGAGGTAGCAGTGCTAACTGCTGTGCCACTGTGAAGGTTACAAGATCAAATCCCACTCCAGAGCTTGGGAATAAGTATCAAGGCTGACACTGCAATACAATACTGAGAGAGTGCTGCACTGTTGGCATTGTTATCGTTCAGGTGGACTACTCGGATTGATGTAAAAGATGCCATGACACCATTTTGGACAAGAACAGAGGAGGCATCCTCGGTGTCCGAGCCAACTTTAATCCCTCAATCAACATCACAAAAACAGATAATCAGCGGGGTACAGAGCCTCTGATTTGGATCAGAATCCCTGGCCACGATACTCCCATCCTGACCTGCAACTTTTCTGGCAGGTCGGGGTGGGAGATGCGCATCACCGACCTTGTTCCGGGATTTGCGCATGCGCCGGGAACGCATGCGCATCTCCCAGAGCTGGAGAGCAGTCGCAGGCCAGACCATTGGGCATTGGGCAGTGCCAAGGGGGGGGGGGGGGGGCCTATTGTGGGCGGAGCCTGGGGGGCGATCGATGGGAGTGGGGGATTCCGTTGCCATTCTGTGTTGGGATCGATCTGGGATGGAGGGAGGGCAGCGATTGGGGCGGGCTGGGGGGGGTGGTCTGCCAGGGGTAGCCTGCCTCCCAGTGGGGGGAGGGGGGGGTCTGAACCCGGGAGGGAGTCAGCGGGAGGGGTGCCGGGTGAGGGGGGGTGGGGGGAATCACCACTGCTGGGGGGGTGGGCTGTACATCGGGGTGCTCCGGGATGGGCGGATGGGGGGGTGGGGGGTCAGGGCAGGCCCAGGAATTGTTGTGAGGGCTGCGATCGGGCCAGGGGGGGGCTGAAGGGGCAGCACTGCGGGGGTCCTGGGTTGGCCAGTGATCCGGCTGGTCAGCAAACGGGGAGACTGATAGATCGGGTCCACTGCGCATGCGCAGAGTTCCAGAATTGTCAGACTCCGTCATGAATAGGCCCCGCCCCCCCCCGGGTTTTTAATGATATTCATGACTGGGCCCTCTGCAGTGCACAGAGTGCAGAGATTTGGGTGAGAAGCTGGAACTGACAAAACAATCGGGATCGAGAACAGTTTTCCCACCAATTCAGCACTTTTTGGAGAATCGCGGCCCCTATTTCCAACCCAGATCACGCAAAAGTTATCTTCCTCGGATTTTATGGGGCCCATTTTTTGATGGAAGATACTGCAGAACTCAGGCAAGGCAGCAATGCTCAGAGAGAGTAGCACAGAGAATCTTTATAGTAGCTACACCCTCTTTTTTAACAGCATTAGCTGACATATTCCAGTTCAAGGTTCCAAGTTCACTTTGAGAAGCTAAGGGCCTGATTTTACCAAAGATTCGCGCCCGTTTAAACCGCGGTAAAGTTGGGCGTCGGGCCTTTAACGCGATCTGCACCCGAATCCGAGCAGATCGCGCCTTTACCGACACCTGATTCGGATGCGGGTCCGGCGCGTGCCCGAATCGGGCGGCCCGACAATTTAAATGCATTTGCATGCATTTAAATCGACTTAATGAACCGCGCGCCCAACTCTACTGCAAAATCCCACTTTAACGTCTTCTGGCCCGATCTGGATCCGCGCTGTTACCCACCTGAAGAATAAAAATCTGAAGTCGCCGCTGCAGCCTCCGAAGAGCGGGGTCAGAGACTGCAACAGCTCTCTGACACAGGTCATCCTCTGGTCGGGGCGGGAGGGGGTGGGAGGAGGAGAGGGAGTGTGACGTCTCATCCCCTGGGGGGGGGGGTGGGAGGGGAGGGGGTGTGACGTCTCATTCCCTGGGGGGGGGGGGGAGTGGGAGGGGAGGGGTGTGACAGATTACTCTTCCTGCAGGGGCAAGAGAGCGGGAGAGATGGCTGTGGCTGGTAGTGTACCAGTGATGGTGCCAGGAGGGATTGGCCGCAGACAGGCAGCGGAATCCCCCGACCAGAGGATGAGACGTCACACCCCCTCCCCTCCCACCCACCCCCCTCCCCCCCGCAGAGGATGAGACGTCACCCCCCCTCCCCTCCCCCCCCCCCCCCCCCCCCCCCACCCCCCCGACCGGAGGATGAACGTCAGAGAGCCACTCTCTGCTTTTTGTTTCAAGCCCGGGCGCGCTGTCAGATTTTTTTTGAACTGCGCATGCACAGTTCAGAGCTCCGATCAGTCCGCCAGCGCTAAGCCCCGCACACAGCGCGGATCGGGCCGGAGCCGGCAAAACGCATATGGGCGCGCTGCAAAGAGGATTCCAGGCGCGGATGTATTTGACACCCAGATCCGGCACTTAGACTCAAAATGGTAAAATTCCCCCTAAGTGTCACAGAAGTGGGTGAGGCGGTAGGGTGGCAGGGGTAGTAGGGTGAGGGGGTTAGAGTGGCAGGTAAGTTGTTGTGTGAGTAGGAGAATGTTCAGGGGTATTTAGGTAGTCGGGGCAGGGAAGGTAGTCAGGTGGTCGGGGGTAACCGAGTGTTTGGGTAGCTGGTCATGGGATTGCTTGGGCGAATTGGGAGCTCGGGTATTTGGATCAGGGTGATAGTCAGGAGTGGGAGGTAGTTGGATGGTGGGTATATAGTCGGAGGATAGGGGTGTAGTCATTGGAGCGGGGGTGGGGTAATCAGGATGTTAGGGAAGTAGTCAGAAGTCAGGTGATCGTTAGATGGCAAAGTAAATGAGTGAGGGGTAGGGTGGCAGGTAAGTGTGTGAATGTGTAGGGTAGGTCAGTGGTAGTCAGGTGGTCAGGGAGGTAGTCAGGGGTTTGGGAGGTTAGTCCGGATCTGAAGTTCAAACTTTTCCTGAATTACCGTCCTGAGAAGTAAATCAGAATTATTCAAAATCTCAGGCTTCAACTGAGTATTTCAGAGGGTTACAGAAACAGAGAAATTTTCCAGGACTTCCGAGGAGTCTCCCAGTTCACCTTCGTGCATATGTCAACCTGGCGAGCAGAAAATCTAAGCTCTGGTATTTATCACAGTGCTATTTGTGGGAGCTTGCTGTATGAAAATTTACCATAGCATTTACGACACTACAACACATCTAAAGTACTTCATTGGCTATAAAGTGCTTTGAGAAGTCTGGTGTGTAGTATAAAAGATTAACAGATACGATATGTTAGTGTATGTCATAGATGAAGATGTACTCCAATATCCATCAGTCATGTGTTAGACTCCAGTAAGAGAGGTTGGAATCATGCCATGGAATGATATGCTTACTCTGTAACCTGTTTAGAAGTAGTAGTAATAAACAAGTGTTAAGCAAAAAGCAGAGTATGTCTACAATCTGTTGAAGAACCAAGTCCCACGCCTCGAGTCCAAGGTAGGAGGATCCTACCTCAGGACATGGTGGCAGCATCGCAGACATTGATGTAAAACACACATCAGTGTTATCAAAGAAACCACAGGGTAAAGAAACTTTTGAAAGCAGAAAGAGAAACTTCAGCAGTAGAAGGAGGCACATTGGAGAGAGGTAATGATGGCCATATTTGGTGAGCAGTCACTACCCTTTCCTCACCTGTTTGACTGCCTTGAATGTCCACATAGAGGCCAGCAGTGCGAGTTACGGAAATTCAATTTTCTCTAGTACCGAGCAGTATCAGGTCTTCATAAAAAGGAACCAAAGCTTCAAGTTAGTTCCTTTTTCTGTAGGTGCAATAGCAGATCTTCTAAGGCAGGGTGGCAGAAGTCCACCACAGGCTTTGACTCCGTTATCAAAGCTTCTGAGATCTATTTTAGCCCAAAGTAAAGTTTAGTAATTGAAAGGGATTGTGTTAACTAGCACTCTCGATGACTTGCAAAATTGATTGAATTGTTCCTCACTGATTTATATCGCCGAGCCAGTTCTTGTAAATATGGGCCACTGAAGGATGAGCTAATCCATGGCTGCATAGTCGTGGGTGTTTGGAAGGAAAAACTCACTGGCTTTCTGGAGACAAAAATGATCTTACTTTGGATCAAGCAATCCAGTATATGGGGTTGGCAGAATTGAGCATTTAATCAGATTGTAACTTATGGCAACTCTGAGGCTTCATGTGACTCTGTAGATGGGGTAGGCCCACAGGCAGCAGTGTCACCCAACTAAAAGACTGCTAGACCAAGCAAAAAGACAGGAAATTCCAGCTGGGAGCATTTTGAGATGGCTGAAACCCAGGATGGACGCCGTGACTGCAGGTAGTGGGGACAGAATACCTCCAGTGTTGCAGAACGAGACATTTTCAGCATATTGGCAAATTCAGTAATTTTAATCGAAGTCACAGATCAGCAACTATTTATGAAACATATTCCTTCATAGAAATGGAAAGTGCAAAAAAAGACAAAATTACAGAGTTCAGCACTGGTTAAAGGTTTTGATAATACTTTTAACATTGATACCAGAGCTGCTGTTAACATATTAGTCGATGAGCTCGACTGGTTTCAGCCAATGACCGTTCATCCATCAGACATCAAGTTACAAGGTTCAAGTGATATAGACCTTCCAATCAAAGTCAGGATTATTGCTCCTCTTAGTTACAGGGAGTGACAGGTTATCGATTTTCTCGATGCTCTTCAAAAACAATGTACATCCCTGTTGAGTGATGATGTTGCCGTGTTTCTGGGAATACTAGAAAAACAGATGATTCTCACCATTTGAACATCTTCAGCCTTTTATTCAGAAACAGTGGAAATTCAGCCTTCAGAAGCTGAGACAGGTTATACACCCAGCAGTAAGTTCCTTTCTCTCTCAGAGACACCATCCACTAGACCCAGAGCAAACAAGTAAGTTATGAATCTCTCAGTTCTTCATAGAGTACAGCCAGAGATGGCGGAAGGAGAAAACATTGCAGCAGACGATGACCATCCTCATGATGTTGTAACATGTTCTATAACATGCTGTTCAAAAATGGCAGCCAATACGTGCACAGCAAGGTCTCAGAAAAGACAATGCAATAATGGCTGCTCATCATGACTTTAGCAGAATCTCCACATTGTCAATGTAGGACTTATTCACATAGCTTGGGCTCAAACTTCCATGGAGTTGCAATCAGAGTTAGATTGGCAATCAGCTCCTACTTTTTACCCAAATTAATTTTCGACCGTGTGTCACTCGACCTTTCGATTCAGGCCGGGCTGGGTCTTTTCCTTCATCCTATCTGTAACTGCAACATTATCTTCTTCACCCTCTCCTTTCCTTCTCCCTTATGTACTCTATGAACAGTATGTTTTGTCTATGTAGCATGCAAGAAACAATACTTTTCACTGCATCCCAATACATGCGATAAATCAAATCAAATCATTATCGGATGGTTGCCAGTACAGAAGAATTGCCATGGGGAAGTTTGCATTTCTGGGCAATTGCTTTGTACCCTTACCTGAGAACATCCGTGGTAGGAGCATCTTTGGAGTACCCTCCAGTTACACTGCCCTGGAGTTCAGATGTTATGGAACAATATTGTTTTGATTCAAATGATGAAGTTACCTTCCAAAGTGTGCAATTTAGTCCATTAAATATTTTCTGATTTTCACACATCTCCACATTGTATTATACAGTCTTTTGTTACTTCTTACCCCTATGAATGAAATCTCCACAATGCAGTAAGTTATAGAGATCATGACTTCTTGGGATGTGGCAGATTTCAGATGAAATGTTTTCGCTAGATCTTTGCTGATGTCTGATTCTTGATTCCAAGAGCAGTTTCCACCTTCTGACTTCATTCCCAGTGAGTGACAAATTCTCATGAAAGAAAAACACATTTCCTTTATCATCGAAAAGCCAGCCACCATATTGCCAAGTTATACTTTTCTATAAAACTCTTTCTTTAATTCCAAATGATTTGACAAAGTTTCAGTGTCAACTCATTTAGCCTTGCAGACCGGGGTCTCAGAAATCTTTTTAATTCATTAAGGGGATGTGGGTATTGCTGTCTAGGCCAACATTTATTGCCCATCCCCAATTGGCTTTGAGAAGGTGGTAGTGAACTGCCTTCTTGAACTGCTGCAGTCCATGGGTAGGTACACCCACAGTGCTGTTAGGAAAGGAGTTCCAGGATTTTGACTCAGTTATGGTGAAGGAATAGTGATGTATTTCCAAGTCAGGATGGTGAGTGGCTTGGAGGGGAACTTCCAGGTGTTAGTGCTCCCATGTTTCTACTGCCCTTGTCATTCTAAATGGTAGCAATTATGGGTTTGGAAGGTCCTGCCTGAGGATTCTTGAGGAGTTCTTGAAGGGCATTTTGTAAATGGTACACACTGCTGCTACTGTGCGTCAGTGGTGCAGGGAGTGAAGGGGTGCTAATCAATGGGCTGCTTTGTCCTGGATGATGCCCAGCTTCTTGAGTGTTGTTGGAGCTGCACTTATCCAAGCAAGTGAGGTATATTCTATCACACTGCTGATTTGTGCCTTGTAGATGGTGAACAGGCTTTGGGGAGCCAGGAGTTGAGTTACGCGCCTCACTAGCCTCTGACTTACCATGGTATTTATATGGCTAATCCAGTTCAGTTTCTGGTCAATGGTATCCTCAAGATTAGGGTATTCAGCGATGGTAATGACATTGAATGTCAAGGGGTAATAGTTAGATCCTCTCTTGTTGGAGATGATCATTGCCTGGCACTTGAGTGGCGCAAATGTTACTTGCCACTTGTCAGCCCAAGTCTGGATATTGTTCAGGTCTTGCTGCAAATGGACAGGGACTGCTTCAGTATCTGACAAGTCATGAATGGTGCTGAACATTGTGCAGTCATCAGAAAACAACCCCACTTCTCATCTTACAATGCAAGGAAGGTCATTGATGAAGCAGCTTGAGCTTAGGACACTACCCGGAGGAATTCATGCAGTGATGTCGTAGGGCTCAGGTGACTGACCTCCAACAACCACAACCATTTTCCCTTGTTCTAGGTAAGACTCCAATCAGCAGAGAGTTTACCCCTGATTCCCATTGACTCTAGCTTGCTCAGGCTCCTTGATGCCTCACTTAGTCAAAGGCTTCGATGTCAAGGGCAATTACTCTCACCTTACATCTGGCATTCAGCTCTTTTGTCCATATTTGAACCAAGGCTGTACTGAGTTTAGGATCTGAGTGACCCTGGCAGAACCCAAACTGAACAACAGTGAGCAGGTTATTGTGAAGCAAGTGCTGCTTGATAGCACTGTTAATTACATTTTCATGATGATCAAGATAGACTAATGGAGTAATATTTTCATTGTATTTCTCCCACTTGTTATATACAGGACATACCTGGGTAATTTTCCACATTGCTGGGAATGTGCCAGTGTTGTAGGTATTCTGGAATAGCTAAGTTCTGCAGCACAAGTCTTCAGTACGGTTGCTGGAATATTGTCAGGGCCCTTGGCCTTTGCAATATCCAGTGCCTTCTGCCATTTATTGATATCACGTGATAGGAATTGAATTGACTAAAGACTGGACCCACTGGGTGATACTGGAATTAAAATGTTCCACCCATGAGGAGAGAATGAACAGGCCGAGGCTCTTTTCTCTGGAAATAACAAATAGCATGGATGCATTTAAGGGGAAGCTGGATAACGCATGAGGGAGAAAGGAATAGAAGGATATGTTGACAGGTTGGGAGGTATTGACATGTTGGGCTGAATGACTTGTTTGTGGCTAACATTTCTATGCAGTACGCTTAGTCTGGTACTATTGCACCTTGTGTTTCTTTGTTGCTTCAGAACCTATCAGTGAGTTAATACAGCTAACTAATGTTTTATGTGTCAAGTGGGTTTTCTGACATTTGGCTTTCTGACAAAACAAAGAAACAGATTGGTAGATAAAGGTCATAATAGCAAGCAGTGCAGTACCAGATGATTCCTGATTGGTGTTCTCTGGTTTATAACTGGTCTTTCTCCAATATGATGCTGTGTAAGCCTGTGTGCAATTGATTTCAGTGTTTTCCTTTCAATTTCAGACAACCTGCTATATTTCTGTTGATATGAAATGTTTAGGATTGGTGAGATGAAATGGGAACAATGTCCTCTTTCTTTGGTGAATGCATGTCGGAACATCACAGATTAACATTACAAGAGGCATTGGATAGCAGAGTACAGTGATGATCAGAAAACGAAATGTGTTGAAAAGTCATTTGTAAAAGAACTATGCTGCTTTTTCTTTCAACAACAATTTGCATTTGTATAGTACCTTTGATGTAGTAAAATATCCCACGGTGCTTCTTAGGAGCATTACATCTATCAAAATATGACATTTAGACAGGTAAGGAGATCTTACGGCGGATAACTAAAAACTTGGCCAAAGAGGCTTTTCTCAGGAGCACTGCTGTCTCACAGTGTCAAAGACCCGGGTTCAATTTCGGCCTCCCATCACTGTCTGTGTGAAGTTTGCATGTTCTCCCTGCGTGGATTTCCTCCGGGTGCACTGGTTTCCTCCCACACTCCAGGTTAGGTTGATTGCCCATGCTAAATTGCCCCTTAGTGTCAGGGAGATTAGCAAGGGTTTCGGGGATAGGGGCTGGCTGGGATTCTTGTCGGTGCATGCTCGATGGGCCGAATGGCCTCCGTCTGTACTGTAGGGATTCTATGATTCTTTAATTTTATATCAGTAAACTAGCTGAACCCTTGGGTAAATGTGGGATGAAATTCTGGTGGGGAGACATGCTCCCAGCTCCCTGTCATTTAACACCACCTTTGGGATTTGTTGCCTGCAGTCAGTCATGCAAATCGTCTGCCCAAATATTAGCAGGTGTGTTCAAACGGGGAGTCAATGACAGAACAACATAACGGGCTCAAGCTCACTTTGGATGCAGGTGGAAAATTGACAGCTGGTAACCTTTTCCAAGCACATTCCAATTTTCCTTGCCATTGACTTCAATGGAAAGCAAAGTGGGGGATGGGGGAAGGTTATAAGAAGCAACCACTGCCAATTGTTTGTCTGTATCCAAAATGAAAAATATGGATGTCTGTACATTCTTGGTGTCCAAGCAAGGGGCTGGCACGGTAGCACAGTGGTTAGCACTGCTGCCTCACAGCGCCAGGGACCTGGGTTCGATTCCCAGCTTGGGTCACTGTCTGTGTGGAGTCTGCACTTTCTCCCCGTATCTGCGTAGGTTTCCTCCGGGTGCTCCGGTTTCCTCCCACAGTCCAAAGTACGTGCTGGTTAGGTGCATTGGCCATGTTAACTTCTCCCTCAGTGTACCTGAACAGGCACCGGAGTGTGGCGACTAGGGGATTTTCACAGTAACTTCATTGCAGTGTTAATGTAAGCCTATTTGTGACACTGATAAAAATGATAAATCAATAAACATTGTAATGACCCACAAGAAAGAATGGGGTTGTAATTTAAATTTCAACAAAGTCAAAACTTATTTAAAAAAAACACATTTCTGACCCTTTTTTTAACATGTTCTACTATCATTGCTTATCAAACCGCACTCTGGCTAAGATGACATCCTCATTTCCCTGAGTGTGACCACGGCAAATGATGCTGGTGTCTGAAATCGCCATACTATAGACGCCCGAGGAAATAGGGCTGAATTAGAGCAGCCTATGGTGGTCGATCAGGAAGTGACACCTCAGAAGGTCAGAGCAGCTCATTGTCTGCTGTTCAGGTTGGGTTAGGAGGTACTCAGTTACACAGCCACAGCTTCACAGACCCGCATATGGGCCGGAACTCTACCACCTTGCCTGCCACGGAATCAGCACAGGTACGGGTCCGACAACAGAAATCTCCATTGACCTTGGGTGAGAATTTCCGGTCTCACTCGAGCGAGGCTGTAAAATTCCGTCCTATATAGTGCAGGTGGGTTACATTCCTTCACTCTGACCAGAGGCAGGCACTCCAGTTGCACTAAAAGCTGCCAAGTAGCTGCTTATTATAAACACCATCTGACCTTGCTTTCCAGCATCTAATTATGCACCTACCCCATAACCCTGAAGTCAGAGTCAGATCCCATGGGGTAGATGCAGGTCCTGTGTCCTGACAAATATGCTCCTAAGTGATTTCTGCTGGAGAGCATCACTTCTGTTTTCTTTTATTCGCAGCTTATTCAGTAAGCACTTTACTCCCAATGGTGTTTATTTTGGAATAAATCTTCTTAAACCAAATACTTAAAACACTAATGGCTGCCACAATAATGACTATAATCTTACTATAATTATTTCAGCACCTACTTCTATAAACCAGGCCCCTGTCTGTCTCCTTCTTATGGTACCCATTTGAATAAATGGGAAAAGTCAAAATTATTTAAGCATACATCAGGTCTGGGGTTTTGACTTTATTGTACTGATTGTTATTGCTGCAATTCAGTACAAACTGCAAGCACAAATTGCATTGAACACAAGTCAAGGTTTGGTGATCTTCTGAGTTAGTTTAAAAACCCCGGCTGGGATTCTCCCAGCCCCCTGCACTGCTGAAGTAGCGCAGCGGGCCAGGAGACATCAGCCTGTAGGGGGACTTGCAACCAGCGACTGGTCATTCGCTAATCTCCCAGGCCTTTCTATTTTGCATAATCAGCCCCACACTGGAAATTGGCATGGGGCTGATTAGCATATTGAAATTGACATTTCCATCTGATTAGCGGGCCCGGGACAGTATTCTCCAGGCCTGCTAATGTATCTCACCAGCTCCACACCGGGAGAAGTTCCCACCAGCTGAGTTAACAACTGCTCCCCACCAATGGGGAACAGGTGTGCTCACCCCACTGGTGGGGACAGAGGCCATTGAGGTCCCTGGGAGTTTGGGAGCAGGGGGATGTCCCTTGGGCAGTGCCAGCCTGGCACTGCCTACTGGGCACCAGGCAGTGGCAGGGAGATGGGACCAGAGGAGGTGGGGCACACTGGGGGCAGAGCCTATTTGGGGGGTGTTTGCTGGTAGGGGGGAGCCACTGCCACTCTGTGATGGGATCGGTGGGGGTGGGAGTGAGGGGGTGATCAGGACTGACCATCGGGGTGGGAGTCTCAGGCTGGTCTTGGGTGGGGGGAGATCAGGACTGGGTGGGAGGATGGGGTCGGGGTTGGCCCAGGGGTGCGGGTAGGCCAGCGAGGGGAGGGGAGGTTTGGAAGGCTGGCGATCGGGGAGGGGATGGGGTCGGGAGGCCAGCGATCAGGAGGGGAAGGCGAGTGATCAGGAGGGGGTAGCCAGCGATTGGGAGGGTGGTGATGGGGTGACCAGTGTGAATGCACCAGTCTTCCCACTGTCAGATTGGCACATGTGGCCTGCTCAACGCGTCGATGTGGTCTCTCCAGCAGGATGAGGCCCCCCCCCCCCCCCCCCCCCCCCCCCCCCGGCTCCTTACTACCGTGAACCTCCCTGACGCATTCTGTGATGCACAGAGTGCCGGAGATTCGTTCAGGTAAGTACGCCCAAAAAATTGGCAGGAAAATCTCCCATTTTCCTGCCCATTGGGAGAATGCTGGCCATTATACTAGATGCTGATCTCACTCAGACAATTGGACACCTCGCCCCACCTCCCCACCCCAGCCCATGAGCAAATTAATTATTATTAGAAGTTTTTTTGGATTGCATTTATATGTGGACCTTTCTGGAAGGTCAAAAAATAAGATCCTCTTTTTTAGAGCAAGGACACCAATAGGCAGGTTATAAAAATTTCTGAATGTCATATGTTTCTGAATGTCATAAGGCTACTGGGGAGAATTTAAACTAGATAGGTTGGGGGGAGGGGAGCTAGAAGAGTTGACTAGGATCAAGGAACTAATTGATGGGGGGGAGGATGCAGGGGTAAGGGGAATTACAAAATTAATGGTAGAGGAGAGGGTGCAAGTGAATGAAGGCGGTAATTTAGATAAGGGAGTAGAGGGAGACGGTGTTCGCGACTCATCAAAGCGGGTTCAGATAAAAGCTGGAATAAGGACACTTTGCCTGAATGCACGAAGCATTCGGAACAAGGTGAATGAGTTGATGGTGCAAATCAGCACAAGTGGGTACGATCTAGTGGCCATTACAGAAACGTGGCTGAAAGGTGACCAGGACTGGGAGATGAATATCCAGGGGTATCAGGCGTTTAGGAAGAATAGACAGGAAGGAAAAGGTGGTGGGGTCGCGCTATTAATAAGAGATAATATCAGGGTAGTACTGAGGGATGACATAGGCTCTGAGGAACAAAACGTGGAATCGTTATGGGTAGAGATGAGGAATAGTAGAGGGAGAAAGACACTAGTAGGTGTGGTATATAGGCCCCCGAATAATAATGTTGAGGTAGGGAGGGCTATAAACAAGCAGATAAGGGATGCGTGTAAAAACGGAACGGCAATAATCATGGGGGACTTCAACATGCACATTGACTGGCAGACTCAAGTCGGTAAGGGTGGAATGGAGGAAGAGTTCTTAGAATGCTGTCGGGATAGTTTCCTTGAACAGCATGTTACGGAACCGACGAGGGAACGAGCTATTTTGGATCTGGTATTGTGTAACGAGGTAGGTAGAATTAAGGATCTTATTGTGAAGGACCCTCTTGGGTCTAGTGACCACAATATGGTCGAATTTCTGATTCAGATGGAAGAGGAGAAAGTTTGGTCTCAAACCAGTGTCCTCTGTTTGAACAGAGGGAAATATGATAGGATGAGGGATGAATTGGCTAAGGTAGACTGGGAGAGCAGGCTGGCAGGTAGGATAGCTGAGGAACAGTGGAGGATTTTTAAGGAGATCCTTTTCAGTTCTCAGCAAAAATATATTCCAGCAAAAAACAAGGATTGTAAGAAAAGGGAGAACCAGCCGTGGATAACGAAGGAAATAAAGGAGAGTATTAAAATAAAAACAGCTGCGTACAGAGTGGCCAAAAATAGTGGAGAAACAAGTGATTGGGAAAAATTTAAGAAACAACAAAGAGAGACTAAGAAAGCGATAAAGAAAGGAAGGATAGACTATGAAGCTAGGCTAGCAATTAATATAAAAAATGATAGTAAAAGTTTTTATAAATATATAAAAAGGAATAGAGTGGCTAGAGTGAATGTTGGACCCTTGGAGGACGAGAGGGGGGAGTTAATAGTGGGAAATGAGGATATGGCTGAGTCTTTAAATAAGTTTTTTGTGTCGGTCTTCACGGTGGAGGACACAAATAGTTTGCCAAATATTAACGATAGAGGGTTGGCAGCAGGAGAAATACTTAATACGATTAATGTTACCAGAGAGGCAGTGCTGGGTAGACTAATGGGACTGAAGGTGGACAAGTCCCCGGGTCCGGATGGAATGCATCCCAGGGTATTGAAAGAAATGTCAGAGGTAATAGTGGATGCGTTAGTGATTATTTATCAAAACTCGTTGCATTCTGGGGTAGTGCCGGTTGATTGGAAAACGGCTAATGTTACGCCGCTGTTTAAAAAAGGAAGGAGACAAAAGGCGGGTAACTATAGGCCGGTCAGCTTAACGTCTGTAGTAGGGAAAATGCTGGAATCCATTATTAAGGAGGAGATAGCAGGGCATCTGGATAGAAATGGTTCGATCAATCAGACGCAGCATGGATTCATGAGGGGAAAGTCGTGCTTGACGAACATGTTGGATTTTTATGAAGATGTGACTAGGGCGGTTGATGGAGGAGAACCGGTGGATGCGGTGTTTTTGGATTTCCAAAAGGCGTTTGATAAGGTGCCCCATAAAAGGCTGCTGAAGAAGATTAGGGCACACGGAGTTGGGGGTAGTGTGTTAAAGTGGATTGGGGACTGGCTATCCGACAGGAAGCAAAGAGTCGGAATAAATGGGTGTTTTTCCGGTTGGAGGAAGGTAACTAGTGGCGTGCCGCAGGGATCGGTACTCGGGCCGCAACTGTTTACCATTTATATAGATGATCTGGAGGAGGGGACGGAGTGTAGGGTAACGAAGTTTGCAGACGACACAAAGATAAGTGGAAAAGTGAATCGTGTGGAGGACGGAGAAGATCTGCAGAGAGATTTGGACAGGCTGAGTGAGTGGGCGAGGATATGGCAAATGGAGTATAACGTTGAGAAATGCGAGGTTATACACTTTGGAGGAAATAATAACAAATGGGATTACTATCTCAATGGAAACAAATTAAAACATGCTACCGTGCAAAGGGACCTGGGGGTCCTTGTGCATGAGACGCAAAAGCCCAGTCTGCAGGTACAACAGGTGATCAAGAAGGCAAATGGGATGTTGGCCTATATTGCGAGGGGGATAGAATATAAAAGCAGGGATGTCTTGATGCACCTGTACAGGGCATTGGTGAGGCCGCAGCTGGAATACTGTGTGCAGTATTGGTCCCCTTATATGAGGAAGGATATATTGGCATTGGAGGGAGTGCAGAGAAGGTTCACCAGGTTGATACCGGAGATGAGGGGTTTGGATTATGAGGAGAGGCTGAGGAGATTGGGTTTGTACTCGTTGGAGTTTAGAAGGATGAGGGGGGATCTTATGGAGACTTATAAGATAATGCGGGGGCTGGATAGGGTGGAGGCGGAGAGATTCTTTCCACTTAGTAAGGAAGTTAAAACTAGAGGACACAGCCTCAAAATAAAGGGGGGTCGGTTTAAGACAGAGTTGAGGAGGAACTTCTTCTCCCAGAGGGTGGTGAATCTCTGGAATTCTCTGCCCACTGAGGTGGTGGAGGCTACCTCGCTGAATATGTTTAAAGCGCGGATGGATGGATTCCTGAGCAGTAAGGGAATTAAGGGTTATGGGGATCAGGCGGGTAAGTGGTACTGATCCACGTCAGATCAGCCATGATCTTATTGAATGGCGGGGCAGGCTCGAGGGGCTAGATGGCCTACTCCTGCTCCTATTTCTTATGTTCTTATGTTCTTATGTTTTCAGTTACCTGAAAAATTGACTATTGTATCCCGATACAACAAACAAATGTTTTTGTATATTCACTTGAAAACATTTTCGTCATTAAGAATTGTCTTACTCACTGCTAGTAGATGGACAATGTTGGGTAAATTTTTCAGTTCCGCCCATCGTGGAGATCATCACAGGCAGGATGGACAATTTGATGGACCAAAGAAAGACCCTTTGACCTGGAAAGTCCCACCCTGTGATTCAAAATGTCCATTTGTGCATTCACCTATTTTTAGCATTATAAATTAAACTCATCAAATCAGCAAAAAGAAAAAAGACTTATACGGCACCATTCATGACTATCGAACATCCCAAAGCTAATGAAATGTTTTTGAAGTGTAGTCATTGTAATAATGCAGGAAATGTGGCAGCCAATTTTCACACATAAAGTTCCCATAAACAATGACGTGAGACTGATGAGATAATCTAATTTTCCAATGTTGTTTGAGGGATAGATACAGTCCAGGACATTTTTAAATATATATAAGGGAATATTTTTAAAGCAAATTCTTTTGAAAAATGATGTTAAAAACACTTCCAAATTGGACAGATTGCAGACTAATTTTGCATTTGTACAAAGGAGTTTCAATGGACATTCTGCCAGATATGCTGCCATAAGGAAAAAGTAGGCATGGTGCCGCTCTAGGCTGTATGTGACTCCTTTAAACTGAAATTGTCGCAAATGAATATGATTTAGTGGCCATTACAGAGACATGGTTACAGGGTGATCACGACTGGCAGTTAAATATCCAGGGGTATCAGACTATTCGGAAGGATAGACAGGAAGGTAGGATGGGTGGTCAAGCTCTGATACTTAAGAATGACATCAGGGTGGTAGTGAGAGATGGTATAGGTTCTATGGAGAAAAAGGTTGAATCCATTTGGGTGGAAATTAGAAATAGAGTCATAGAGTCATAGAGGTTTACAGCATGGAAACAGGCCCTTTGGCCCAACTTGTCCATGCCGCCCTTTTTTTTAAACCCCTAAGCTAATCCCAATTGCCCGCATTTGGCCCATATCTCTCTATAGGCATCTTACCCATGTAACTGTCTAAATGCTTCTAAAAGACAAAATTGTACCCGCCTCTACTACTACCTCTGGCAGCTTGTTCCAGACACTCACCACCCTCTGTGTGAAAAAATTGCCCCTCTGGACACTTTTGTATCTCTCCCCTCTCACCTTAAACCTATGCCCTCTAGTTTTAGACTCCCCTATCTTTGGGAAAAGATATTGACTATCTAGCTGATCTGTGCCCCTCATTATTTTATAGACCTCTATAAGATCACCCCTCAGCCTTCTACGCTCCAGAGAAAAAAGTCCCAATCTACCCAGCCTCTCCTTATAACTCAATCCATCAAGTCCCGGTAGCATCCGAGTAAATCTTTTCTGCACTCTTTCTAGTTTAATAATATCCTTTCTATAATAGGGTGACCAGGACTATACACAGTATTCCAAGTGTGGCCTTATCAATGTCTTGTACAACTTCAACAAGACGTCCCAACTCCTGTATTCAATGTTCTGACCGATGAAACCAAGCATGCTGAATGCCTTCTTCACCACTCTGTCCACCTGCGACTCCACTTTCAAGGAGCCATGAACATGTACCCCTAAATCTCTTTGTTTTGTAACTCTCCCCAATGCACTACCATTAACTGAGTAAGTCCTGCCTTGGTTCAATCTATTAAAATGCATCAGCTCGCATTTGTCTAAATTAAACTCCAGCTGCCATTCGTCAGCCCACTGGCCCAATTGATCAAGATCCCATTGCAATCGGAGGTAACTTTCTTCACTGTCCACTCTGCCACCAATCTTGGTGTCATCTGCAAATTTACTAACCATGCCTCCTATATTCTCATCAAAATCATTAATATAAATGACAAATAATAGTGGACCCAGCACTGATCCCTGAGGCACACCGCTGGTCACAGGCCTCCAGTTTGAAAAACAACCCTCTGCAACCACCCTCTGGTTTCTGTTAAGAAGCCAATTTTGTATCCATTTAGATACCTCACCCTGGATCCCGTGAGATTTAACCTCATGCAACAAACTACCATGCGGTACCTTGTCAAAGGCCTTGCTAAAGTCCATGTAGACAGCATTGACTGCACTGCCCTCATCTACCTTCTTGGTTATCCCTTCAAAAAACTCAATCAAATTTGTGAGACATGATTTTCCACTCACAAAGCCATGCTGACTGTCCCTAATCATTCCTTGCATCTCTAAATGTCTGTAGACCCTGTCTCTCAAAATACTTTCCAACAACTTACCCACTACAGATGTGAGGCTCACTGGCCTGTAGTTCCCAGGCTTTTCCCTGCAGCCCTTTTTAAACAAAGACACAACATTTGCCATTCTCCAATCTTCAGGCACCTCATCCATGACTATCGACGATTCAAATATCTCTGCTAGGAGACTCGCAACTTCCTCCCTAGCCTCCCACAATCTCCTGGGATACACTTCATCAGGTCCTGGGGATTTATCTACCTTGATGCGCTTTAAGACTTCCAGCACCTCTTCCTCTGTAATATGTACACTCCTCAAGACATCACTATTTATTTCCCCAAGTTCCCTAACATCCATGTTTTTCTCAACAGTAAATACTGATGAGAAATATTCATTTAGGATCTTACCCATCCTTTGTGGATCCGCACATAGATGACCTTGTTGATCCTTAAAAGGTCCTACTCTCTCCCTTATTACTTAGTAAGGAGAAAAAGTCACTGATAGGTGTAGTCTATAGGTCACCAACTAATAATATCACAGTGGGGCAAGAAATAGACAAGGAAATAACTGATGCATGTGAAAATGGTACAGCAATTATCATAGGGGATTTTAATCTACATGTTGATTGGTCAAACCAGGTCTGTCAAGGCAGTCTTGAGGAGGATTTCATAGAATGTATCTGTGATAATTTCCTCGAACAGTATGTAATGGAACCTACGAGGGAGCAAGCTATCCTAGTTCTGGTCCTGAGTAATGAGACAGGAATAATTAATGATCTCATAGATAGGGACCCTCTCGGAAGGAGTGATCACAGTCTGGTTGAATTTAAAATACAGAAGGAGAGCGAGAAGGTAAAATCCAAAACCAGTGTCTTGTGCTTAAACAAAGGAAACTACAAGAGGATGAGAGGATGAGGGAGGAGTTGGCTAAGGTAGACTGGGAGCAAAATCTTTATGGTGGGACAATTGAGGAACAGTGAAGGACTTTCAAAATGATTTTTCATAGTGCTCAGCAAAAGTATATACCGGTGATAAGGAAGGACTGTAGAAAAAAGGATAATCAACTCTGGTATCTAAGGAAATAAAGGAGGATATCAAATTGAAAGAAAATGCATCCAAAATGGCAAAGATTAGTGGGAAACTAGAAGATTGAGAAATCTTTAAAGGTCAACAGGAAGCCACGAAAAAAGCTATTCAGATAAATAAGAAAGATTATGAGAGTAAACTATCTCAGAATATAAAAACAGTTAGCAAAGGTTTCTGCAAATATATAAAATGAAAAAGAATGGCTAAGATAAACATTGGTCCTTTAGAGGATGAGAAGGGGGATTTAATAATGGGAAATGAGAAAATGGCTGAGGCATTGAACAGGTATTTTGTGTCGGTCTTCACAGTGGAAGACACAAATAACATGCCAACAATTAATGACAAGGAAGCTATGGCAGGTGAGGACCTAGAAACAATCATTATCATGAAAGAGGTAGTGTTAGGCAAGCAAATGGGGCTAAAGGTAGACAAGTCTCCTGGCCCTGATGGAATGCATCCCAGGGTACTAAAAGAGATGGCAGGGAAATAGCAAATGCACTCATAGTAATTTTCCAAAATTCGCTCGATTCTGGGGCAGTTCTAGCAGATTGGAAAACAGCAAATGTGACGCCACTGTTTAAGAAAAGAGGTAGACACTAGGTGGGTAACTATAGGCCAGTTAGCTTCACCTCTGTAGTGGGGAAAAAGGAAGAAATAGTGAGACATCTGGATAGAAATTGTTCCATTGGGAAGACGTAGCATGGGTTCATGAAAGGCAGGTCATGTTTAACTAATTTACTGGAATTCTTTGAGGATATTACGAGCATGGTGGACAACGGGGAACCGGTGGATGTGGTGTATCTGGATTTCGAGAAGGCATTTGGCAAGGTGCCACATAAAAGGCTGCTGCATGAGATAAAGATGTACGATATTACAGGCAATGTATTAACATGGATAAAAGATTGGTTAATTAACAGAAAGCAAAGAGTGGGGGTAAATGGGTATTTTTCTGGTTGACGATCAGTGACTAGTGATGTACCTCAGGGATCAGTGTTGGGACCACAATTGTTTATAATTTACATAGATGATTTGGAGTTGGGGACCAAGTGCAGTGTGTCAAAGTTCGCAGATGACACTAAGACGAGTGGTAGAGCAAAGTGTGCAGAGGACACTGAAAGTCTACAAAGTGATATAGATAGTTTAAGTGAGTGGGCAAGGGTCTGGCAGATGGAGTATAATGTGGGTAAATGTGAGATCACCCATTTTGGTAGGATTAACAGCAAAATGGACTATTATTTAAATGGTAAAACATTGCAGCATGCTGCTGTGCAGAGGGACCTGGGTGTCCTTGTGCATGAGTCGCAAAAGTTGGTTTGCAGGTGCAGCAGGTAATTAAGAAGGCAAATGGAATTTTGTCCTTCATTGCTGGAGGGATGGAATTTGAAAACAGGGAAGTTCTGTTGCAGCTGTATAAGGTGCTGGTGAGGCCACACCTGGAGTACTGTGTACAGTTTTGGTCTCCTTACTTGAGAAAGGAAAAACTGGCACTGGAGGGGGTGCAGAACAGATTCACTAGGTTGATTCTGGAGTTGAGGACAGACTGAGTAGACTGGGACTATACTCATTGGAATTTAGAAGAATGAGGGGAGATCTTGTAGAAACATATAAAATTATGAAGGGAATAGATAAGATAGACACAGGGAGGTTGACCTCAAAATAAGAGGGAGCAGATTTAGGACTGAGTTGAGGGGGAGCGTTTTCACCCAAAGGGTTGTGAATTTTTGGAATTCCCTGCCCAGTGAAGCAGTTGAGGCTACCATGCTGAATGTTTTTAATGCAAAGATAGATAAATTTTTGATTGGTGAAGGAATTAAGGGTATGGTCAGCAGGCGGGTAAGTGGACCTGAGTCCACAAAAAGATTAGCCATGATCTTATTGAATGGTGGAGCAGGCTCAAGGGACCAGATGGCCTACTCCTGCTCCAAGTTCTTATGTTCTTATGAAATATGGGCCTATAAGTGAGAGATCAGGAAAGAAAATGATTTGCAACACAAGAAGATTTGGATGAGCCTAACTTCCACACAATGACAAGATACGTGCCCAATAACACACACAATAGCAATGTACGTGTCAGCATCACACAGAATGACAAGGTACATGTCCAACATCATACAGAAAACCAAGGTACGTGTCCAACATCACACGGAATACCAAGGTCCATGTCCAACATCACACAGAATGACAAGGTACCTGTACCAACATCACACAGAATACCAAGGTCCGTGTCCAACATCACACAGAATGACAAGGTACCTGTACCAACATCACACAGAATACCAAGGTCCGTGTCCGACATCACACAGAATACCAAGGTCCGTGTCCAACATCACACCACATCAACTGATGTTGCTCCTGGTATATATGTCCATCTCTATTATGTTAATGAGTGGGTCGTGGCAGGACCAAAACAACGGATTGAAATTTCCATCTGCCACATCTCTTTCAACACAATACTATCACCTGAACATCTAATCTCATGAATTAGATTGTACCTTGTATGATTACTGAGAAGTTTTGTTTGGCAGAACTGTTACAGAATAAATAATAGCTAAATTCTTGCCTCTGAATTAATGAATTGTGAGTTCAAGTCCCACTAAGATTCCAGTGCTTCGTCGAGGAAGTACAAAGGCATTACAAAGATACTCGTGGACAAAGGAATACAAAGGATACAAAGGAACTAAACAAGGCACTGGCTGCCTACTAAAATCAATGTCAAAACCTTTAAAGGGCTATTTGCGCACACTGCTCTTCGTTTCATGGTCATCCGTCTGACAACACTGCAAAAAACAAATTAACTGTTTATAGGACCTTGTTATGCTCAAAATGTTGGCCAAATTTGATCACATAACCATTTCTACACTTCTAAAAGAATTCCATCTGTGTGAAGTGCATTGCACGTTCCTGATGGATGTGCATCAAAATGTCAATGTTTTCTCTTGGAATCACAGGTATATTTGTGTTCCACTTTCTCCATTCCTTTTTCTGAAGGCACTGAGTCATGCGCAGATACTATTTTGAATTGTCTGGCCATTGACTGGTACCTCAGCCAAGTGACCTCATTTTGTATATTGTTTATTTATTACATTTGGTTGTATTGTGGTAACTGTTCCTACCTGCACAAAAATGCAACTTATAACATATCTGGAGAACAATCATAAGTGTCTGCCTTGTCTGAGAACACTGAAGCTAAATGGAGAGGGGGAAATTCAGCTTTCAGGGGAACAAAGCAGGCAGCCCACCATTTATCCTGTGCCCTCGTGAAACCAATGGAAGGAAAGGTTAGGTACGATAATAGCAGATGTCCAATCCATCACAAAATTAGTTGAATTAATGCCTTCACTGTCATCCAAACAGAAGACAGATTGCTCAAGACAGACTAAGGGATCCTGGGATCTCTGGCCTGTCTGTGCACTTAGCTACTGACATGTTGTGTAAGTATTTTTTGCAGTTCTTGGTAGGATATACAGTTCCCTCCTGAAACTCTTGACTTTCTCCATTCCCCCTTAGTTCCACTAAATATACCTTTCAAGTCTGCTGAACTACATTTCTCTCAGAATTCACCTTCTTCCTTTAGTCTGCCACTCAGCATTTTAAAATGCCCAATAGATTCATGTTATTGAAGTAACCAGAAGGATGCAGTTAGTTTCTGTTTTACTGATGCAGCCTCCCTTTACTCTCTTTCCTTTATAGAATCATAGAATCTACAGTGCAGAAGGAGGCCATTTGGTCCATCGAGGCTGCATCGACAATAATCCTACCCAGATCCTTTCCCCATAATCCTACATATTTAGGGGTGACACTAACGCTAAGGGGCAATTTATTATGGCCAATCAACCTAGCCTAATCTTTGGAGTGTGGGGGGAAACCGGAGTATCTGGAGGAAACTCACGCGGACACGGGGAGAACTTGCAAACTCCACACAGGCAATGACCCAAGGCAGGAAATGAACCCGGGTCCCAGGCGCTGTGAGGCAGCAGTGCTAACCACCGGGCCACCCACGTTGCCCCCTTTGTTTAAAAAAAGTCTGTCAAGAGAATAAGGAAGTAATTTTGAAGCCAGCTTTATTTGAGTCAAATTCTTAGAAAATTGAAAATAGAGACATGTTACCTCACAACTACTAAAGAGAAGACAGGGATAGTGAGATTGCACTCAATATAGCTCCAATCTCTACAAAATATTCATGATCATAATATCAAAAAGCATAAACTATGGTCGGAATTCTCCGGTCTCGCACGCTCTGCTACTCCTGCCAGCGAGAACGGAGAATTTGGTTCTCAGCCACCACAGCGGGTCTGGAGAATCCCAGCTGTGGGCAAGGTTAGAGAATTCCAGCCTAGAACATAGAACATAGAACATAGAACATTACAGCGCAGAACAGGCCCTTCGGCCCACGATGTTGCACCGACCAGTTAAAAAAAAAACTGTGACCCTCCAACCTAAACCAATTTCTTTTCGTCCATGAACCTATCTACGGATCTCTTAAACGCCCCCAAACTAGGCGCATTTACTACTGATGCTGGCAGGGCATTCCAATCCCTCACCACCCTCTGGGTAAAGAACCTACCCCTGACATCGGTTCTATAACTACCCCCCCTCAATTTAAAGCCATGCCCCCTCGTGCTGGATTTCTCCATCAGAGGAAAAAGGCTATCACTATCCACCCTATCTAAACCTCTAATCATCTTATATGTTTCAATAAGATCCCCTCTTAGCCGCCGCCTTTCCAGCGAAAACAATCCCAAATCCCTCAGCCTCTCCTCATAGGATCTCCCCTCCATACCAGGCAACATCCTGGTAAACCTCCTCTGCACCCTCTCCAAAGCCTCCACATCCTTCCTGTAATGTGGGGACCAGAACTGCACACAGTACTCCAAGTGCGGCCGCACCAGAGTTGTGTACAGTTGCAACATAACGCTGCGACTCCTAAATTCAATCCCCCTACCAATAAACGCCAAGACACCATATGCCTTCTTAACAACCTTATCTACTTGATTCCCAACTTTCAGGGATCTATGCACACATACACCTAGATCCCTCTGCTCCTCCACACTATTCAAAGTCCTCCCGTTAGCCCTATACTCAACACATCTGTTATTCCTACCAAAGTGAATTACCTCACACTTCTCCGCATTAAACTCCATCCGCCACCTCTCGGCCCAACTTTGCAACCTGTCTAAGTCTTCCTGCAAACTACGACACCCTTCCTCACTGTCTACCACACCACCGACTTTGGTGTCATCAGCAAATTTGCTAATCCACCCAACTATACCCTCATCCAGATCATTAATAAATATTACAAACAGCAGTGGCCCCAAAACAGATCCCTGAGGTACACCACTTGTAACCGCACTCCATGATGAATATTTACTATCAACCACCACCCTCTGTTTCCTATCCGCTAGCCAATTCCTGATCCAATTTCCTAGATCACCCCCAATCCCATACATCTGCATTTTCTGCAGAAGCCTACCATGGTGAACCTTATCAAACGCCTTACTAAAATCCATATATACCACGTCCACTGCCTTGCCCCCATCCACCTCCTTGGTCACTTTCTCAAAAAACTCAATAAGGTTAGTAAGGCACGACCTACCTGCCACAAAACCATGCTGACTATCACCTATCAATTCATTACTCTCCAAATAACTATAAATCCTATCCCTTATAATTTTTTCCAACATCTTGCCGACAACAGAAGTGAGACTCACCGGTCTATAATTCCCGGGGAAGTCTCTGTTCCCCTTCTTAAACAATGGGACAACATTCGCTAACCTCCAATCTTCTGGTACTATACCAGAGGCCAACGACGACCTGAAGATCAGAGCCAGAGGCTCTGCAATCACTTCTCTTGCCTCCCAGAGAATCCTTGGATAAATCCCATCCGGACCAGGGGATTTATCTATTTTCAGACCCTCCAGAATATCCTGCACATCCTCCTTATATTTCTACATTCACAATTATATTTCAATGTTTTTCCCATCACTGCACGTGGTGATTTATTTACTCTGAGCAAACTGTCTTCTGTTAGGATGACAGAGGAGACACTGGTCCAACTAGTTTGGTGATGGATTGGATGTCAACCTCGAAGGCTCAAATAGCCAAATGACCTCCTCCTGCTCCTATCTTCTAGCTTTCTATCCATCATACCCGGTTTTTCCTTCTACTGGTTTCAATAGGATATGGGGTAAATGACAGGCTGCTGGTCCATAATTGCTCCGACCAATTGGTCATAATAAATTGCCCCTTAGTGTTAGTGTCACCCCTTAGGGTAAATATGTAGGGTTACAGGGATAGCACCTGGGTGGGATTGTTGCCGGTGCAGACTCAATAAGCCAAATGGCCTCCTTCTGCACTGTAGATTCTATGATTCTATAAAGGAAAGAGAGTAAAGGGAGGCTGCATCAGTAAAACAGAAACTAACTGCATCCTTCTGGTCACTTCAATAACATGAATCTATTGGGCATTTTAAAATGCTGAGTGGCAGACTAATGGAAGAAGGTGAATTCTGAAGTGCGCCTACCAATTCAGCAATGTGTCTTGAAGAACTTTGCCCACACACAATAATAAGGATGGAAGTACATAAGGATTAGAAGCAGGAGTAGACAATATGATCCCTCAAGTTTGCTCTGCCATTTAATATGATCACGACTAACCTGCTGCCCAACTCCACTTTCTCACCCATTTCACATCTCCCTTGATTTCCTGAGACATAAAAGGTCTGTCAATCTCCACCTTGAAAATATTCAGTATGGATTATCACAATCTCTGAAGTAGAGAATTCCAAGGATTCACAGTCTTCTGAGTGAAGCAATTTTAGTAAATTGCAGTAAGCACTGTAAAGTTAATCTGAATCCCCAGGAGAAAACTGGCTATTGTTTTTTTTCATTCATGGGACATGGGCGTCGCTGGCTGGCCAACATTTCTTGCCCATCCCTAGTTGCCCTTGAGAAGATGGTGGTGATACAACTGAGTGGCTTGCTAGGCAATTACAGAGGGCAGTTGAGAGTCAACCACATTGCTGTGGCTCTGGAGTTACATGTAGGCCAGACCAGGTAAGGATGGCAGATTTCCTTCCCTAAAGGACATTAATGAACCAGATGGGTTTTTCCGACAATCAACAATGGTTTCATGGTCATCAATAGACTCTTAATTCCAGATTTTTTTTATTGGATTCAAATTCCACCAGCTGCTGTGGTGGGATTCGAACCTGGGTTCCCAGAAAATTAGCTGAGTTTCTGGATTAATAGTCTAGAGATAATACCATTAGGCCATTGCCTCCCCTATTAGTCATCTTTCTGATCACTGTTTAATAATTCCTGGGAGGAAAGCACTCATATGCTGATCTCATGCCTATAGAACCAAGCTCAGTTGTAACGCCACCCCTGTCCAAAAGTGAACTGAATTAATCTTGCATGTGAATTTGAGCATGTGAGAAAGTATGAGCAGACTGCAGTCACTTATGGAATGGACTCAAATTTGAATCGATGCTTTCAGAGAAGGGGAGGAGAAATTTAGAAAATAATATCCAATATGGGGTGGTATGGTGGCACAGTGGTTAGCACTGCTGCCTCAGAGCGCCAGAGAGGCAGGTTCGATTCCCGACTTGGGTCACTGCCTGTGTGGAGTTTGCACATTCTCTGCGTGGGTTTCCTCCAGATGCTCCGGTTTCTTCCCACAGTCCAAAGATGTGCGAGTTACGAGGATTGGCCATGATAAATTGTCCATTAGTGTCAGGGGGATTAGCAGGTAAATATATGGGGTTACAGGGTGCGGTCTGGGTGGGATTGTTGTCAGTGCAGACTTGATGGGCCGAATAGCCTCCTTCTGCACTGTAGGGATTCTATGATTCTATAAGTAGTTGGCGTTCTAATCAAAAATAATAATTTCCACACAAAGAGGGGGCGATTCTCCCAGCCCGTTGCACTGCTCTAGCTGGGAGACATCAGCGGAGGCTGTTTAGCGAGCTCCCTGCTGGGCACCACGGCCTCCGCGCACCTCCGGCTCCAAGCTTTTTGGAGTTGTCAGCTCCACGCTGGAAATCGGCGCAGAGCTGATTTAAATATTTAAATTTGAATTTCAATCCCATTAGCGGGCCTGGGACTGAAGTCTCTGGGCCTGCTAGCGTCTTCCCCCTGTCGGAAGGGCAGTGATGTGGGGTTGCTGTGCTGGCTAGCGATTGAGCTGGTCAGCGATCGGGAGGCCAGCGGTGTGAGGCCATTGTGCAGCGGATCTCGCCGCTGACAGATCGACACATTCACAGTGGCCCGCTCAGCGCAATGTTGCCGGCCTCTCCAGCAGGAATAGGCCCTGCCCCCTGATTTTCAAGATGAATCTCGCTAGGGCACTCTGCAGTGCTCAGACTGTGGGAGATTCATTTTGAAAATCCTACTAAAAAACTAGTGGGAGTTACTCCAGTTCTTATGCAAACTCAGTACTTAGAATTTTTTTTGGGAGAATTGCCCCCAGAATGTTCATGTCATTTTCGAACACTTCATTTATTTTTGGCAGAGCAGCAGATAAGCAACCAAATGTTTGAGAATTTTGCCAACAAATAAATCAAACTGTTGACAATGCATCAAAGAAGGTCACACATTGCCACAATTATGAGTGAGTTGTGGCACAATTGTTTGTACAATGGTATTAGCAGCACACTGTCAGTGGATGTGATGTTACACATTCTTCATTGTTGATTTATGTTCAAATGTTGGGCTTAACATAATTGTGGAACAGAAAATAATTATTTAATATTTCATTATAGTAACTTGCCATGTTGCTGACCACACCAATGATTGCTCACTCCCATTGAACTGAATTAGCTTTTATCCATAGGGTTGATTCTTTTATTTTCATCACACCAGAAATCCGATGAACTTTTCTGCAGGCACAGACCTGGTTGGTCTTCTTTTGTATTATCTCAGTAACTTGGCAACACCGACTGGGGAGAGTTGAAATCAGCTGATCCACGGACCGCTGCGCTGATCTGAACAGCCACGGCTGTATCAGGGAGCTGGGGAGGGAACGGAAACACATGTTTTTGGCAGCAGGCCAGAGGGCAGTTGTGGAATAAGTAAAACATATTGGCTAAACTGGTCAGTAGTGTTTTTTCCAGGCAGCCTGCAGTGGTCCTTTTGAAGGAATTCTATAAATGGAAAAATTCCATGGATCTGGGGGACGTGCCAAAATTGACAGAATGGTTCAATAATCTAGTCAAACAACAGCTTGGCTCAGTCATACGAACATTCGAATTAGGAGCAGGAGTAGGCCACTAGCAGGAAGGACCGGAAAATCCTGGCCATTGTCTCACACCCATTCCTCTCTCCCTCAAACTAAATGTAAAATTCAATCATATTATGGTCACTGTTACCGAGAGGCACCTTCACGATGATATCATTAATTTCTCACATCTCGTTGTACAACACCAGGTCTACTGTAGTCTGCTCTTTGGTGGTTCCAGGATATTCTGTTCTAACAAACTATCCAGAAAATATTCAATTAACTCTTCATCTCGGCTACCTTTGTCCATCTGACTTTTCCAGTCCATATATAAATTAAAATCTCTCATGATTATCACGGCACCTTTCTGACAAGCTCCAATTATTTCTTCCTTTATGCTCCACCCTATCATATGGTTACTGTTAAGGGGCCTGTGCATGACTTCTCGCCTTTACCATTTCTCATCTCCATCCAAACTGTTTCCATATACTGGTTTCCTGAATTTAGGTAATCTCTATTGTCATCATTCATACTACTATCATCATTAACTCCTCTTTGATTTATCACACCTTTCCAAATTTGATCCTTTGCCCCCCACTGTTTAGTTTAAAACTCTCTCTGCTTTCTTAGTTATGTAATTCGCAAGAAAGCCAGTCCCAGCACAGTTCAGGTTTAGACAATCCCAATGGTACAGATCCTGCTTTCTTCAGCTCTGATGCCAGTGCCCCACGAACTGGAACCCATTTCTCCCACTGGTCTTCATGCATCACGCATTCATCTCCCTAATCTATTTCTCCCTTGCCAATTTGCATATGGCTCTGGTAATAATCCAGAGATTATAACTTTTGAGGTTCTGCTTCTTAATTTGGTGTCTAGGTTCTCATACTGACTATGCAGAAACTCCTTTTTTGTCCTGCCGATGTCGTTCATACCGTCATGAGCCATGATGACTGGGTCCTCCTCCTCCCACTGCAAGTTCCTCTCCAGCCCTGAGCAGATGTTCCGAACTCTGGCACCAGGCAGGCAACACAGCCATCTGGATACACACTCTTTGCTGCAGTGAAGAGTGCCAATCCCTTTCAATATACTGTCCCCTACTATCACTACATTTGTTTTTGCTCCTGCCACTTACATGGCTTCCTGTGCCACAATGCCATGGCCAGTTTGTTTATCCACTCTGCAGCCTCCACTTCCATCTAAACAAGCTGAAAAATCCTGAAACCTGTTGGACAATTGTAAAGACTGAGTGCTGCTGTGCTCCTGCCCTCTAAGTCCTCTTGCCTGTCTCACTCGCAGTCATAAAATTATCAAAGGCAATGGAAATTCTTCCTTTCTATCACATGCAATGCTGCTTATATGGTGAATGCATCTAAGGAAGTGATTAAAGAAAAGTTGCTGTTGAAAATTAAGCTGTAAGATGCACTTCGCTTTTCCTGGTATTGATGGCAGGACCTTAGCACAGTCTGAGTGGCAGACATGTGCATTAAAATGTATTCCTGGAAGGTGTAGCTCACCTGTCTTGCTGTGCCTGACATGGTAAGTAAGGACATTTTTTCCTGAATGAGTTGCAGCTCACATAACTGTAGAATTTGCATTGATTCTCGACCCTTAACCCTTCTCTGGTAGTGAGATGCTTGCCTTGGAGTCTTCATCTTCTTCACTCCAAATAAAGGACCCACAACATTTCTGTAATTTCCTATGATACAGCTTCCACATCTGTAAATCAGGAAACTTCATGTTCAATGCTGATATTTCAGGTACAGTAAGAATTTTTGGTGCATGAAATCACAGGCAAAAGGTCTTTGAAAGATATGTGTATGTTTCCATTTAGACTTCTGCAGGCAATTGAAATTTTCTGTCACACATCGTTTCCAGCTCTTAAACTTCCGTAACATTGCCTAACTCCACCTCGCTTAAGCAGAGATATGGATTTCCATTATGCACTTTTGGGGCGGTACGGTGATACAGTGGTTAGCACTGCTGCCCCACAGCGCCAGGGTCCCATGTTCAATTCTGGCCTTCGGTCACTGTCTGTGTTGTGCTTGCACATTCTCCCCGTGTCTGTGTGAGTTTCCTCTGAGTTCTCCGGTTTCATCCCACTGTCCAAAGATGTGCAGGTTAGGTTGATTGGGCATGGTAAATTGACCCTAGTGTCAGGGGATTAGCAGGGTAAATATGTGGGGTTACAGGAATAAGGCCTGGGTGGGATTGTGGTCGGTGCAGACTCGATGGGTTGAATGGCCTCCTTCTGCACTGTAGGGATTCTATGATTGTATGATTTTGAGGAAATCTCCCCAGTGGTAATGTTATTTTATGAAATGGCCCCTCTTGTGTTCACATAATGTGTAACCCAGAAGTTGTTGCACTATTAAAGGTATAATTATTTTTTTTCCATCTGAGAAATTTCTACTGCTATCAACATTAATTATGAAGACAAGAAATAGGAGCAGTAGACCATATGGCCCATTAAGCCTGCTCTGCCATTCAACATAATCATGGCTCATCTTAGAGTTTTCTTGGTTGCTACTTCACCTGTGTAAACCTAGATAATCTTTCCCTGTGATAAACATTGGGAACTTATTTATTTTTCAAATGAAAGAAACAAGATAAAGAATCAAATGCTCATGACACAGAACGCCAGTAACATGTTTGAAAAGAGTAGCAAGGTCAATCAATGAATATTGATTGATGTTAAGCCTGAGTTTTAGAAGTTTGTAGCCATAGTAGGAAGGAAGGTAAGACACTCTGCGCACATTTTTCTTTGCTTTGGTGTCCCTTGCTTGTCTAAGACCATGCGCCAAATCTTAGATCTTTAGAGAATGCGATGGCATATAATGTTGCAATGATATGTAGACTGGTGTGACAGAAAACCGACTGCACCTTTATGAGGTGGTTTATCAGCACAATTATTTTACAAACACTCTTTGTTTTAGCCAAATGCAGCGGTGTTTTTATTACTGTATCGTTTTAGGTGACCTTTATATGTTTTTGTAATATTTGCAGAACACTATCAAACAACTGTTACAGGCCAGTGTAGAAGCTATTTGAGAGCACGGGATGGGGTTGACTACTTAAAACATTTTATAATTGATAAATATTGGAATATAAATAATCAGACAGTTTAGTGCCCATTAGAATAATTCATAACTTCTGAACCTCTATATATTTTGTATCCCTAGTCTTCAGCCAGCAGCTCTTTATTTCCTTGTGCTAATCTTCTGATTCCTTCCAGTGTGTGTTTTTCCTCTGTCACATTAAATGAGCACTGCTGCGAAACAGTGATAACACTTACATAACTTAAATCTGCCACTTCTAGACACCACTGCGTGAAAAGGTGAAGATAATTGTGGAATGCATTCCCTTTTCATTCTTCCATAATGACGAATGGCAACATGTTGATACATATTTAAACATTTTCTACTTGTTACCTATTGATGTTTGGGCAATGTGCAGAGCATCAAACAACATTTTCATTATGTGGCACAAAATCAAAATATTTTGTGCATGATATGGATGTTAAATCATACAATATCTTTCAACACAAGGGAATCTATTTCTATACATTTTTTGTATGAATTTGATCAACTAGAGAAATGGAATTCAAATTAATCAAATTAAGAAACACTCCATTGACTCCTTATAGAATCTCTAGAATTATAGAATCCCAACAGTTCAGAAGCAGGTGATTTGGCCCATTGAGCCTGCATCAAAAACAATCCCACCCAGGTCCTATCCCTGGAACTCCATGTATTTACCCTGCTAATCCTCTTGACACTAGGGATCAATTTATCATGGTCAAACACCTAAGTTGCACATCTTTTGACTGTGGGAGGAAACCGGAGCACCCGGAGGAAACCCACGTAGACACGGGGAGAATGTGGGGGGTTGATTCTCCCAGCCTGCTGCACTGCTTTTGTAGTGCAGCGGCCCAGGAGACTCAAACGGAGGCCATTTCATGGGCCTCCCCGCTGGGTGCCGTGGCCTCCGCGCGTCTCCGGCAGCCGGATTTCTGGCAGCATTAGCTCTGCGCCAGAAACCGGCGTCGAGCTGCATAAATTATGTCAATGATCAATTGAATGTTCCTAACGGGCATGGAACTGAAATCTCCAGGCTCGCTAGCCTCTCCCTCCCCACCAGGAGTGGTTTGCTCCAGCGGGGTTTTGTATAGCTTCACACTTGCGGGGAGCTGGCGGCCTGACTCCGATGGAGTGAAGGGAGGGTAATCGAGACCCCCGAGAGAGTTGGCGCTAGGGGGTGTGCCCTGGGCATTGCCACCTTGGCAGTGCCAACCTGGGAAACTGTCACTGCCCAAGTGGCAAGGTGCCAATGCCCACTGAGCATTGGGCAGTGACAAGGGGGTCTAATGGAGTGAGGCCTGATGGGGGGGGGCAGAGCCTCTGAGGGGCGATCTGTGGGGATCGGGTGGTCCCACTGCTCCTCTGCATTTTGGGCTGAGCGACAGAGGGAGGGAGGCCAGTGATTAGGGCTGGCCATCGGGGGTTGGAGACACTGCTGGGGCAGGGTCGCGGCTGCCGGGTAGGGGGTGCGGGAGTTGGGGGGGGGGGGTCAGGACTGTGGAGGGCGGTTGGGGCTGCCGGTGAGAGGCAGGGAGATAGATGGGGGAGCGGGTTTGGGAGATTGAAGCTGCGGGAGGGGAGGAATGGGGGGGGCGGAAATGGAATCGGGTGATTAGGGCTGCGGGGGGGATCAGAGCTGGGCCCAGGCATGTTCAGGGGCCAGCGATCGGGCTGTGGGGAGGTTGCATGGCCAGCAATGCAGCGATCGAGCTGACCAGCAATCGGGAGGCCAGCAGACAGGGGCCACTGTGCATGTGTCGACCTTGGCGCTGACGGATTGGCGCATGCACAGTGGCCTGCTCAGCGCTATGTTGCCGGCCTCTCTAGCAGGAATAGTCCCCATCCACTGATGTTTGGACTGATTCACACTAGTGCACTCTGCAGTGCAGAGAGTGGGGGAGATCCATTTTGAAACTCCTGCTGCAAAAAAACAGCGGGATTTACTCCAGTTTTTACTCAAATTTGACACTTGGAATTTTTTTGGGAGAATTGTCCCCCCCCATCCCACTTGTTACTGAGTTAGTGGATGTGATTATCAAATTAAATCTCATCACAGAAATGCACATAAACTGTATACTTAAAATGGAATGTGGACTTCAACCTGTAACGTGTCAATGAAAATGTGTGTGTGTGTGCCACCTTCTAATTACATAGTTAGATACAGTGAGTGCCAAAAAAATCAATGCCATTGTACATAATTTAATAATTTGGCTATAAATATACACATTTCCACTCTTCTTAAGTCTAATCAGTTTAATAGCAAACCATTGGTGTAAAGGTGACTATAATTTTAAACAAAAAATGCCTTTGAAGTAAGAGAATTTTGACATGAAAAATAATTCTCAGGCTTTGAATTTCCAATCCATTTTTGCCTTGGAATTTACATTAATGGAAAATTTATTATAAATGTAAGTTACGTTCATCATCTGATTGTATAGATCCCCTTTGGTGCTGATTGAGAGTGCACATCTGAAACATTTTAATTTGTCTGCTTTCTCCACTGCTGCTGCCTGATCAGCTGTGTATTTACAATATTTCCCGTATTTATTCTAGATTCCCTGTGGTAATGTACCTGGGAAGTCAAGAGTGTGATTTAAGGTCTTTATTCGTCCTGTGGCCATGTTTCACCCATCACCCTAATACAGCCAACGCTACCATGTCGTAAAGCAAAATAGTTATTGTAGTCAATTCAAACTGTAAACAGAATGAAATGGGCTTTGAATTTGGACTTCTGAAACAAAATCCATAAGAAGATCATCAGTGACTGCAATAATAAAACTAAAAAAAAGCTGAAAATGTACAACAGGCAAGTCAACATCTAAAACGAAAAGATGGATTAATATAGAGTGGGATTTTTAAAATCCAAATTATAACCAATACTGCTGAAATAGGATTAGTGCTTGCTACCAACTTTGTTAACCTACAGAGGAAAATATAAACATCTGCGGTCTGGATGATCTTATTTTGCCAATATATTATAAGTGTTATATTAATGTACTTTTTTTATTTTTATCTTATTGTTGTATGACTCACTTGAAACAGAAAAAAGGGAGCGGAAGGAAATAAATTAATGCAGGTACATAAATGCAATTCTTATGTTTGATGTTTACTCCCCGTTATCTATTGAAGACTAACTGACAACAAGAGTTTTTAAGTAATAAAGTATCCGTTCGTTAAATGTAAAAATTGAAGCGCATGTGTGGAGCAAATTACTGTTACAAAATATGGCAAATGAAATTATGGAAATGTGTTTAATGGCAAGCAGGCAATATTTTATCTGTTTGCGAAGTCTCTTTATATCTATAGAGAGTATTTTGGAAATTCATTAGCAACTTAAAAGTAAAACTATGCGGATGATAATTGGAGTAATGTTTTCATGGAATGAGAGTAAAGCAAAGATAAAGTCGGTCATGTGTTTGCGCGATCATGTGATTGTGTGAGATTGTATGAAAGGAAAAAAGTACAGAGGGAAACAGACGAGTCAAGACTGACTTTTTAAGGAGAAGAACATAGAAAACTGAAGTTGAAATACAATTCTTTAAGAGGTTAAAATAAATTGAATTGTACTATTTTCAAATATCCTTCCAATTTATACACAAGTAGGCATGTACATAGGCCAAATAGTTTTATTATAAGAGAAAGCATTGTCCAGTATTAATTGGAAATCCCCATTTAATAAGCAGAGTTTACAGTGAAAGTGGTATCAATTTTTAAGCAAAACTTTGAAACAATTTTTCAACATAAACATTTATTTTTGCTAGTAACAGGTTGCAGTAATAACAGGCTGTGGCTTCTGCACTTGCAATGTAACAGCAATGTCATTAAGGCACCAGCATGTTACAAATCAAAAGGTTGCTGCTGTGTTTCTTGTACTTTTTAATAGTTGCCAATGCTGTTATTACGGCTCCAGCTGCTTATGCTATCAATAATTTTACTTTATTCCTATTCTTCAGATGTTGTGACACCTGCTTTGAAAATCTAAAAGGACATACTTTGGAAAAATGAATGGGAAATTGATGCTTCTCTATTTGGAGAAGATTTACAACAAAATGACACTTTTAGTGACCCCCAAGGGCACATTTCATGCTGGTTTCAGGATCCTGTGCCATGATCAAAGTATTTCCGTGGCATCTTAAAGCACAGAACCATAAAGTACAAAAACTGTACATTCTAAAATTATTCTTGCTGATACAAGAGAAAGATCTCAAGTTTCAAATACTACAGGAGGAAGATTGAGGGGCAAAAGCGACACTACTTGACTCAGAAAGGATGAAGAATAAATGGACATTGAAGTGACACCCAGTAGAAGAAAAATTGTTCCAAAAATATTGTTTAATTATAGCTTCAGTTTATCTTCTGGAATCTGGTTTTGTTGGTTACAAAGAAATAGCGGCTAAAATGCAATTGATAAACAACAGCATTCAGGAGTAAATAAATAGCTTTCTGCTTTCACATTTAGGGAGTGATAAATTAACCTCGGCTGTACTTACTTTTAATCTAAATGAATGTTGCTGTTTATCACATTCTCCCGTTGTTGTCTTTTTTGTCTCCTTTTATGAACAACTATGTGAATGCTAAACAATTAGAGCCTCAGCAATAAATTAAAGTATGACATGGAACATCTATACCAGGGAAATCTAAGCACCATATAGGTTTACCGATATGTCTGTTGTTGTTGGTACTTTTCAAAGATTAAATTAAGATATATTTTATCTTTGCAGGTCATCAATTTACTTTACATTGGATAAAAGCAAAACAAAATATCTATATATGAAAAACACTTCAGCAAATAAGTTGCATCCTTTGAGTTTCAACCATTCTTTCACGTCAAACATTTGAAAATTGCACTGATGATCTCTGAAGAGTCATGAAACATTCACTCTGATTTTCTCTCCACAGATGCTGCCAGACCCACTGAGTTTTTCCAGCTTTTCTGTTTTTATTCTAGCATCTCCAGTATTTTACTTTTATGAAAATTATACTTGTTTATTTCTACTATGAATGCAATTCAGCCTATTGAAAAGGCAAGATGTTTTTAATAGCTCAGGAAACTTCACCATTGGTTTCCTGAAATTGTTGGCCCCTTCCTGAGATCTATCCTCGACTGCTCAGGGAGACGAGAGATGAAATTGCTGGTCTTCTGACGGAAATCTTTGTCGCTTCTTTGGACACGGGTGAGGTCCCTGAGGATTGGAGGATAGCGAATGTGGTCCCGTTGTTTAAGAAGGGTAGCAGGGATAACCCAGGAAATTGTAGGTCGGTGAGCTTGACATCCGTGGTAGGGAAGTTGTTGGAGAGGATTCTTAGAGACAGGATGTATGTGCATTTAGAAAGGAACAATCTCATTAGTGACAGACAGCATGGTTTTGTAAGAGGGAGGTCGTGCCTTACAAATTTGGTGGAGTTTTTTGAGGAAGTGACAAAAACGGTTGACGAAGGAAGGGCCGTGGATGTCGTCTATATGGATTTCAGTAAGGCATTTGACAAAGTCCCTCATGGCAGGTTGGTTAAGAAGGTTAAGGCTCATGGGATACAAGGAGAGGTGGCTAGATGGGTAGAAAACTGGCTTGGCCACAGGAGACAGAGGATAACAGTCGAAGGGTCTTTTTCCGGTTGGAGGTCTGTGACCAGTGGTGTTCCGCAGGGCTCTGTACTGGGACCTCTGCTATTTGTGATAAATATAAATGATTTGGAAGAAGGTGTAACTGGTGTAATCAGCAAGTTTGCGGATGACACGAAGATGGCTGGACTTGCGGATAGCGAAGAGCATTGTCGGGCAATACAGCAGGATATAGATAGGCTGGAAAATTGGGCGGAGAGATGGCAGATGGAGTTTAATCTGGATAAATGCGAAGTGATACATTTTGGAAGAAATAATGTAGGGAGGAGTTATACAATAAATGGCAGAGTCATCAGGAGTATAGAAACACAGAGGGACCTAGGTGTGCAAGTCCACAAATCCTTGAAGGTGGCAACACAGGTGGAGAAGGTGGTGAAGAAGGCATATGGTATGCTTGCCTTTATAGGACGGGGTATAGAGTATAAAAGCTGGAGTCTGATGATGCAGCTGTATAGAACGCTGGTTAGGCCACATTTGGAGTACTGCGTCCAGTTCTGGTCGCCGCACGACCAGAAGGACGTGGAGGCGTTAGAGGGAGTGCAGAGAAGGTTTACCAGGATGTTGCCTGGTATGGAGGGTCTTAGCTATGAGGAGAGATTGGGTAAACTGGGGTTGTTCTCCCTGGAAAGACGGAGAATGAAGGGAGATCTAATAGAGGTGTACAAGATTATGAAGGGGATAGATAGGGTGAACGATGGGAAGCTTTTTCCCAGATCAGAAGTGACGTTCACGAGGGATCACAGGCTCAGGGTGAGAGGGGCGAAGTATAACTCAGATATTAGAGGGATGTTTTTTACACAGAGGGTGGTGGGGGCCTGGAATGCGCTGCCAAGTAGGGTGGTGGAGGCAGGCACGCTGACATCGTTTAAGACTTACCTGGATAGTCACATGAGCAGCCTGGGAATGGAGGGATACAAACGATTGGTCTAGTTGGACCAAGGAGCGGCACAGGCTTGGAGGGCCGAAGGGCCTGTTTCCTGTGCTGTACTGTTCTTTGTTCTCTTTGTTCTTTGTAGTTCAATAAAGTTTCTTTATTAGTGTCACAAGGAGGCTTACATTAACATTGCAATGAAGTTACTGTGAAAACCCCCTAGTCGCCACACTCCAGCACCTGTTCGGGTAGTGAGGGAGAATTTAGCATGGCCAATGCACCTTACTAGCACGCCTCTCAGACTTGTGGGAGGAAACTAGAGCACCCAGAGGAAATCCACGCAGACATGGGGAGAACGTGCAGACTCCGCGCAGACAGTGAAACAAGTTGGGAATCGAACCTGGATCCCTGGTGCTGTGAGCCAGCAGTGTTAACCACTGTGCCACCTATAGGCACCAGTTGCTATCTGGTACCTCATTCAAGTGGTCATTCTTCATGTGTGGGCCTAGACTCTGTTTCTAGTCAAGCATACCAATGAACGTAGTGAAGGAGGCAACGCAACTGAGACCATTGTGGTCCTCAGCTGACCTCCAAATATCTGTACTTCCTCTAGTAACTGCTGAGAGCAAGCATGAATGGCTGATATGTTCAATTTACTTCTCTTTAACCCAAGCAGTGCTGTGAACTGTAATGTACAATCAGCACCTTAGCTGAACTCAGTTGATTGAGGACAGACTGGCGATTAAACGTGGGATTTTCCTGGTCTGCACAGCTTTAGTTATTCACTGTAGAACATTGTTGAAGCACAAGTACAGCTAATTTGCTTTTTTCTTCTTTAAATGCATTGATGAGATTTCTTTTGTTGATGTGTTCTGCAGCAAGAAGGATCTCAATACAGAAAACAGAACACATTTCCATTTGAAACAGCTGGTGTTAGTATCAATTATGTTTGGGTTTGGTGTAGCACAGGTAAAATGAAAAGTGGATCCCTTTGCTCTGCTCCAACATTGAAGCTTAACTCAAATGCCATCGAAAGCAATCCTGTGATTTTTTCCCCCACAGACCAGATATTTGTGGAATTTCTGAATGAGATTGCAATGTTTCTGCAAATTATTTACGTATTTATAGGCAACCTTATGCCATAGACTAGTGTGTAGGAGTAGATATTCTCCTCTCAACCCTCTGGGATCACTGATCATTCTCCATCCTTCCCGAGCACCCTCTCCCCCGCCATCGTCCCTGCAACACTAGACTAACCTGCTCCTTTGCCTTCCTATCTAACAGTCAGCCAGCACTGCAGAGAAGGTGGGGCCTGCCCACCCGCACCGCCCCCACCCTCCCACTCTTCCCCATGGTCCCCATTCCCCCACCCACCAGCACTACCATTACTTCAATTTTTTGGCAAATATTGGGCCTTAGAGTTTATCGCTCTCCCCAATTTACTTTCCTTCTGTTCACAACTAGGAGAGGGTTTCTCCCTGGCAGTGATAGCTGAATACTGAGACCAAGGACTTCCAAATGCGAAGGTTGTTGGGGTGTTTATTGTTACATGAGAGGTCTGACAATTTGCTTATATTATTTCAGTCTTTGACAAATGATTTCAATGGCTATTTTAACCATCTCTTGTCTCAGCACTTGTTTGAAATTTGGGAGATTATGTTTTACTTTAGGAATCCAACATTTTAATCTTAAAATTTGGAAAAAAGTATCTGTGGAAAAATGGGCTAAAGTATTAAAAAACCTGCCCCTTCGCAAAGTATTTCCCAGGGGTAAAGGTGACCAGCCAACAGGCAGTTGTGGATGACAATTTAGATCAAGATGAATGAGTGCGTTCTTATGCAGCCTTTTGAAAGAGATGAGACATATAGGAATGGATTGGAATTAGATAAAATGCAGAATGTCGAATAACGACACTTAAAAATTCGATAGCCAAAAGTGAAGCTGATGAGGAAGCTAGGGAAGTCAAAGCTGGAAGAGGGAAGTACCCCTGTTAGGATAAAGGGCAGGAGGCCATTGTGAAAGAATTGAGGGGTGAATGCATGCAACATTTTAGATGATGAGAATGATTTTGAAATTGATATATTGGCAGTTAGGAATCCGATGAAGTTTGCTGAAGCTAGGAGTGTTTGGGTTAACGGACATACTGCAAATATCAGTATTTTGGATCAGTTGTCATTTGTGGAAAGCAGAATCCTTTACTTTATTCATTAATAACTGAATGAAGGTGAAATGGGAATAATGTGCATCTTCACCAGCAACATCATGATTATGTGAGAGTGTTACAACTGTAGAGGATACTTAATTGCAAGCAGATCTCCATTTCTACGGGATTTTCACAGTAACTTCATTGCAGTGTTAATGTAAGCCTCCTGTGACACTAATAAATAAACCTAAAAACTTATCACCTTTGCCTCTGTGTACACTCCATTGGCCAGGAGCGCATGCACTGATCAGGGGATCCCCTCGCCCATCTTCTGCTCTCACTCTACCTGGATCCCTCCCTCCCTCTGGCCTCTTCTCCTCTCTTGATCTTTTTGTTGAGAACTGCTGATGTGACCTCGGTTGACTAATTTCTGCTCCTTCACTCACTTTAATCTGTCTCCCTCGGAACTTATTGCACTCTATTCACTCAGGTCGAATGCTGACATTATCAGCAAAGCTGCTGACAAGGGCGGCGCTGTTCTTGTCTGATGTACTGACCTTGCAGAAGCTGAGTGCCAACTCTGACTCTTCACCCTGTCTCTCTCCAGACCATGATACCACCAACAAGCGATTGGGGTACAATTTCAGGATAATGGGCTGATCATTTAGGACTGATATGAGGAGAAATTACTTCACGCAAAGGGTTGTGAATCTTTGGAATTATCTACTTCAGAGGATTATGAATGCTCCATCATTGAATATATTTAAGGCTGTGATAGACAGATATTTGGTCTGTCAGGGAATTCAGGAATATTGGGAGTGGGTGGAAAAGTAGAAGAAAATTAGGTAAAGTTATATAAGCCCAAGATCAGCCATGATTGTATTAAATGGAGCAGACTCAATGGGTTGTATGGTCTACTCTCGCTTGTTATTCTTGTCTTTTTGTTTTTCTTATGTTTCTAGGATTGTTACTAGCTTCATCTCCTCTGAAAATCTCCCCTCCACAGCTTCCCAACTTACAGTCCCCCAACCTCGAACGGCCGATTCTACCTCCTTCCCAAAACCCACCATCCTGGTAGCCCCATCACTTCAGTCTGTTCTTGTTACAATGAACTTTTCTTCTCGATTTTTCTCTGGAGTCTTTTTTCTCCCCTAGTTCAGTCTCTTCCTCCTACATTCATGATTTTGCTGATGCCTTACATCATTGGAACAATTTTCAGTTTCCAGGGCCAAAACCTCTTTCTCTCCCATTTCCCACCAGGTTGGTCTGAGGGCTCTTCGCTTCTTCCTTGAACAGAAGTTCAAATGATTCCCATCCACCACTGACCTTCTCCACCTGGCTGTAAATGTTCTCTCATTTAACTGTTTCTCTTTTAACTCATCTCACCTCCTCTAAATAAAAGTTGTTGCTATGGATGCTCTCATGGCTCCTAGCTATGCCTACCTTTTTGAAGGATATGTCAAATATTTCATGTTTAAAGTCTATTTATTAATGTCACAAGTAGGCTTACATTCACAGTATAATGAAGTTACTGTGAAAATCCCTTAGTCGCCACACTCCGGCACCTGTTAGGGTACACTGAGGGAGAATTTAGCATGGCCAATGAATTTAACCAGCACGTCTTTTGGACTGTGGGAGGACTCCCACAGTCCACAGTGGACTCGGGCGGCACGGTAGCACAGTAGTTAGCACTGCTGCTTCACAGCTCCAGGGACCTGGGTTCGATTCCTGGCTTGGATCACTGTCTGTGTGGAGTTTGCACATTCTCCTTGTGTCTGCGTGGGTTTCCTCTGGGTGCTCCGGTTTCCTCCCACAGTCCAAAGATGGGCGGGTTAGGTTGATTGGCCATGCTAAAATTGCCCCTTAGTGTCCTGATATGTGTAGATTAGAGGGATTAGCGGGTAAAATATGTAGGGATATGGGGGTAGGATTGTGGTCGGTGCAGACTCGATGGGCCAACTGGCCTCTTTCTGCACGGTAGGGTTTCTATGATCCTCTATGAAACTGGAGCACCTAGAGGAAATCAACGCAGACACGGGGAGAACATGCAGACTCCACACAGACAGTGACCCAAACCGGGAATCGAACCCGGGTCCCTGGTGCTATGAGACAGCAGTGCTAACCAATGTGCCACCGTGCCACCCTTCAGTCCTGCTCGGTGCCTCCCTCAACTCTTCTCAGTGTATTAATGGCTGCATTTCCTGTTCTCATCTCAAACTCAAAAACTTCAGCTTTTCTTCCAATTTCCACTTTTCTCTCACCTTCACACAATCCATCTTCAACTCTTCCCTCCCCTTCTTTGCCTCCTCTGTCTATATTAAACAGGTTAAACCAGATATTGCCAGCATAATCAAAATATTCAGCAGCTCAACCCACCTCCTGAAAGCACGTTGGCCACATGTCTCTTATCCCACCTCTGGTAAAACTAACACTTGGTGGGTTCGAGACTGCTTGAGGCTGAGTTTGACATTTTTACTTTCTTACACCTCACCAGCCCCCAAGCCACCTATTTTGAAAGGTTAAAATTAATTCTCTATAGATGAAATATAATTCCAAGCCTATTATTTGTTTATAGCTATCTCATGACTGAGCACTTCACAGTGATACATTGAATCAATTGAGACATTGTGGTTGTAGTTTTTCTGAGCATTCTTAACAAGGAATTGGCCCAGTAAGTTAAGTAGTCCTTTAGCTAAGTATAACGTGAAAGCTTTATTCCAATTATTTGAAACTTTAAGGGTATAACTTTTTCAACAAGAAATAAAAGAACTTTCAAACTTTATGATGAATTTAAACTTTAAAAAAACATTCATTTCAAACTTGTTACCATCCAAGGGTTTGAGATTAAGCTTAGTTTCAGAGCTATGTTTAAAGAATATGTAAATATTATGACAGAAAAATGAACAAGTAGTCTGAACACAAGACATTTCTGAGAAGTTTTTAAAGCTTCTATCAGAATAAATTTAAGTTATTTAATCTTCCAATTGGCATCCCACGTACTTAGATGTAGCTTCTTGAAGCCAGGCTCACCCAGAAGCTTTTTAAGGGTCAGGAGTGAACTGTTCATTTGGTATCGATTTTCTTTAAACTCTTTACCTCCTATGTTCTATAAATCCATCAGTGTAGAATGAAACATTTTCTTGAGTAAGGTCATGGATTCGATTCACTGAACCTTTGAAACACAATAATCCTACACTTTCAATCAGTTAGATCACAGGCTGTCTCACCCTGCTAGTTGACTGAGTCTTGACAACAATGAATCTTGCTGTGGAAGTTGGAACCTCACCGTTGCCATAGAGATACTGATCTTACACAATGCTTACGGTAGGTACATGCTCAGTTTTTGAACAGTCTGTCCTTGATTTAAACAACATTAATTTAAGAAAATGAAACAGGGAGGTGAAGCCACTGATGATGAACATAGCTGGTGCGTTTCAATGTAACAAAACAAATACATTAAGTATAGTGGGCATGGCCGACTATGTTTTGACACAAATGTTCTCTTAATTTCCCACATTCTTCCAAAAGTAATTTTTATTTTTAAAAAAATGTTTGCAGCTGTTGTGAAGTTGAAGTGAAATTCAGCAGAGAAGCACTGTGGCTGACAAAGAACAAGAGATTTTTAGATTCGCCATTACGATAGATCTTTGAACACGGGGAAGAAACAATAACTGTTAAAGATTGATTCAACGACTTTGAGGAGCATAACATTGGGCAGCGTGGAAATTAGGCTCCCTATTTGAACATGGTCCATCCTCACCGGGAAGATTGAGTTAAAATTGCGGCTTTAAAATTAAATTCTAAGGTAATCTTATCACTGGCTGCAAAAACGTGAAATGCCAAAAAAAAAATCAACAATTGCATTTGTATAGCTCCTTTAATGCAGTAAACTGCTCCAAGGTGCCTTGCAGGAGAATCAGACAAAAAAATAACACGCTGTAAAAGAGGTAGGTTTTCAGGGGTGTCTTAAAAGAGACGGGAATGAACAGACGGAAAAGTTTAGGGAGACAATTCCAGAGCTTAAGGCCCAGACAGCAGTAAGATGAAGGAAGGGGGCAGGGGAGGGGTGGGGAAGTGGGGGCTGGTCAGGGGTTGCTACACAAGAGGCCAGAGTTGGAGGAAAGCAGAGATCTCAGAGAGAGATAATGCTGGAGAAAGTTGCATGCTTAGATAGGGGTGAAGTACAGCGTCAACAAGGCAAGGGTGGAAATTTTAAAATTGAGGCTTTGGTGGGTCAGGAGCCAAAGTGGGTCAATTCTGATGGGTAAACGGAACATGGATACAAATAATGCAGCTTGGGGGATTGTGGACATGTCTGGAGAAGATTAGAATAGATTGGAAGGAATAAAAGCACTTTTCAGCAGCAGATGGTTGAGGCAATAGCACAGATGATAGATGTTATGGATCTCAAAGTAGATATTCTTTAGGAGAGAATATCGGTTTGGAGCTCACCACAGTATCAAATAGGATGCTAAGGTTGCGAATGTTTTAATGGCCAGACACAGAGAGGAGAATACAGTTCATAGCCAGGCAACAATATTTATGGTGGGTGCCAAAGATGATTATTACTCTTCCCAAAATTTAATTGTCAGAAATTGTGATGACTTCAATCAGGGGTTGGCCTATTGGAGTATGAATTCCCTGATTAAGGATCCAATTGATGGGCCGATCAGGGAGTCTTTGCCTTGTACTTAACTGGGAGTGTCAGTTCCTCTGACACCCCCGGAGATAGACTTCTAACTGCTAGCACTTTGTGTACTACTGTTAGAGTTTGTAAATAAAGGGATTTTGGTGAAGGGACTTCTACCTCCAAAGACGTATTACAGAAATGTTGTCCCATTCAGGACTAGATCATGAACAAGCAGATTAACAGAGCAGTAGTAAGGTTGAAAGAGGTGGTGAAAAGGAAGAGGTCAGTGGTGTCAAAGTCCATGTGGATCCTGATACCATGGGCTGGATATTAACAAAGAAGCAGGCAGGGTGTGAGAACGCTGCCTTGAGGTCAGGAAACCGGCAAGAATGGATTTATCAGCAGCACTGGGTTAACATTTTATCTTCATTTCTCAGACACAGCCAGCCAGATAGAGATGCTGACTCTTCGACCAGCCTTCCACATTATGCTGCAACCAGGGAATAGCCTGGATGTTTATGCTCCCCCCACCCCCCCCGGTGTGTTCTGAGGAGAGGGGGAAGCATGAAATTGCATGGACGGGATTCCCTCCACGACCCGTCCGCCTTGACCCAGACCTAACTGAACAATGGGATAGGCAGGGCCTCAGATGGGAAACCCACCCATGCCCCTATTAAGGCTCTTAAATGGACACTTAAGGGCCTTTTCCTTCCCAGCCTCAATTTTTAGGTTAGCAGGCATTGGTTGATCAAGGTGCCAAATAGAAAATGTCTTCACCCTTGATCTCAGGCGGGAAGTGGGAGAGTGTGGGGGAAGGGGAGGGGGGTACAGGCGGTGCCTCAATCTGAGGGCCCCTTCAATTTGGTGCGCCCTTCCCCCAAGGACTTGGGGGCTCTGGCCCTCTCTCTCCCAGTAAGAAGTCTCACAACACCAGGTTAAAGTCCAACAGGTTTATTTGGTAGCAAAAGCCACTAGCTTTCGGAGCGTTGCCCCTTCGTCAGGTGAGTGGGAGTTCTGTTCACAAACAGGACATATAAAGACGCAAACTCAATTTACAAAATAATGATTGGAATGCGAGTCTTTACAGGTAATCAAGTCTTAAAGGTACAGACAATGTGAGTGGAGAGAGCGTGAAGCACAGGTTAAAGAGATGTGTATTGTCTCCAGACAGGAGAGTTAATGAGATTTTGCAAGCCCAGGCAAGTCGTGGGGGTTACAGATAGTGTGACATGAACCCAAGATCCCGGTTGAGGCCATCCTCATGTGTGCGGAACTTGGCTATCAGTCTCTGCTCAGCAACACGGAACAGCCATGGGGACCAAATTTGCACCTCAATAAGCCAACATCTTCATGCACAGGTTCGAACAAGACCTCTTCACCGCACAGGACCTTCAAACGATGCTATACACTAGATACATCGATGACATTTTCTTCCTTTGGACTCATGGTGAAAAGAATGGCATCTCCACATCATGCCTCTCTCTCCCACCAACCTATCCTTCAACACCAAGATCAGCTCTTCCTATCCTCCCATCCCTGGGACCTGTGGTACTCATCTGAAGTGCAGTCCCAGGCATGGCACTGAGTCCCTCTTCGGGCCACTGCAGCGCTGTGCCTGGAGGGTTTGGGGAGTTGTTGGTCAATCTGATTGACTGACAGCTCTCCAAAGTGGGACCTCCATCTGTGGGTGGACGGAAGTCCTGCCTGCTAACAATTTACACTCAATGTAACATAAAATGGGATGGGGCCGAGCGTTCACCATCCTGAAAATTCAGACCATAGAGACAATGGAGAGATGGATCACAAAGGTTGCGGAAAGGGAGATTAGCAGCCAAAGGGAAGATTGGGATCTGGAGCAGGTGGGAGATCAAAGTTCAGAGGCAAGACCTCATATAGAGGTCATATAGATTGGGAGAGATCAGGAGGAGATTGTGGGTGGGAGGTTATGTAGTGGTTGTGCCAATTGGGTTGAATGGGCGCTATACAGACAAAACATAGTGTACATAGGGAGAAGGAAAAGAGAGGCTGCAGAGTACAGTGTTGCAGTTAAAGATATGGTGGAGAGAAAGATCAGCTTAATATATGGTAGGTCCATTCAAAAGTTTGATGGCAGTGGGGAAGAAACTCTTCTTGAGTTGGTTGGTACGTGATCTCAGACTTTTGAATCTTTTTCAGGAAGAACGTGGAACAGAGTATGTTTGGGGTGCATGGGGTCCATGATTAAGCTGGCTGCTTTTCCGAGGCAGCGAGAAGTGTAGACGGAGTCAATGGAAAGGCGACTGGTTTGCATGATGGACCTCAACTACGTTCACAATCCTTTGCAGTTTCTTGTGGTCTTGTTTCGAGCAAGAGCCAAAACAAGCTGTGATACATCCGGAAAGGATCTTTTCTAGGGTACATTTATCAAAATTGGTGAGAGTCATAGCTGACATGCCGAATTTCCTTAGCTTCCTTAGAAAGTAGAGCTGTTGGTGAGATCTCATAACTATATCATCAGTGTGGAGGGACCAGAAGAAGTTGTTGGTGATCTGGACATCTATAAGCTCTTGACCATTTTCACTTCATCGTCGTTGATGTAGATAGGGATATGTCTTCCACTACGCTTCCTGAGGTTGATGACTATCTCCTTCATTGTACTGACATTGAGGGAGAGATTATTTTCTTCGCAACAGCTCACCAGATTTCACCTCTATCTCTTTCCTGTACTCCATCTCATGATTGTTTAAGATTCAAACTACCATGGTGGTGTCATCAGTAAACTTGAAAATCGAATAGGTATATAAGGAGTATAGTAGGGGGCTGAGGACACAGCCTTACGGAGCCCTGGTGTTGAGGACAATCATGGAGGAGGTGTCTTTTTGATCTGCTAATGTCCACTAAACCTTGCCTTCTGCGGTTCAGCTGATACTGGCAACAAACAAACACTTTTTCTCCAACCACAGACCTATGAGACTTTGTCCTTTGCATTTGCATTCATCACTTATTGAGATATCTTTAAATGTTTCCTACATAGCTCAAATACTTCACAGTCTTTCTGAGAATTTCATGACATAATCCAGGTGGAGTAATTTCAGAAATATGGGCCTTGATTCTCCCATCGCGACCCACAACTTTTCTGGCGGTTTGAGGTGGGAGATGTGTGTCGCCAGCCTTGTACGGGATTTGCGCATACGCCGGGAACGGTCGCTGGTCAGACCACGCTGGAAACCGGCCGGAAGACAGGTAAATAATTTAAATCTTTTTAAAATGTATTAAACGTGTATTAAAAGTATGTTTTAAACGTGATTATCGGGAACTTTCGGGTCCTGATTGAATCTCCTACCCCGCCAGGAGTGCTTCATTCCAGCAGGGTTCATAGTAGCTCCCCACATTCTGGGAACTAGCGGGAGACCCCGCTGGAATGAAGGGGGGGGGCAATTGGGGCCCCCCGGGGGGTTGGGTAGTCGGGGGGTTGGTGCCCCCTGGGCATGGGCACCCTGGTAGTGCCAGCCTGTGCCCCCTGGCACTGCCCAAGTGGCAAAGTGCCTATGCCCAGGGGGCACCTTGGCACTGCCCATCAGGCATCAGACAGTGCCAATGGGGTAGGGCCTATTGTGGGCAGGGTCTAAGGGTGAGGGTGGGGGGTCCTGCTGCCACTCTGCAGACAGGATCGGTCTGGGATGAAGGGAGGGCAGCGATTGGGGCAGGCTGGGGGACTGGTCTGCCAGCAGGGGCTGGTCTCTGCAGGGGGTCTGACCCCAGTTTTGTGGGGGGGGGGTGGTCAGCAAGGGGGCTGTCTGCCAGGGTGAGGGGGGTGGGGGATCACCATTGCTGGGAGGCGTGGGCTGTGCATCGGGGCGCTCCGGGATAGGGGGAGTCAGGGCTGGCCGGGGAATTGTTGTGGGGGCTGTGATCGGGCCATGAGGGGGGCCGGAGGGGCAGCACTGTGGGGGTCCTGGGCTGGCCAGCGATTGAGCTGGCCAGCAAACAGGGCGTCTGACAGATTGGGGCAATTGCGCATGCACAGAGTTCCAGAACTGTCAAACTCCAGTGCGAGTAGGCCACACCCCCCCTGGGTTTTTAATGATATTCACAACTGGGACCTCTGCAGCGCACAGAGTGCGGAGATTCAGGTGAGAAGCTGAACTGACAAAACAGCCTGGATCTAGAACAGTTTTCCCGCCAATTCAGCGTTTTTGGGAGAATCGCGGCCAAGAGTTACTAATTTCTCCTGAATCAATATGAATGGTCCCTGGCAGTGCCAGCCTGTGCCCCCTGGCACTGCCCATGGGGCAAAGTGCCTATGTCCAGGGGGCACCTTGGCATTGCCCCCTTAAAATGGGCACCCCGATTTCAGGATTCCTGGTTGCCAGATTTTCTGGTCCTGCCCCTGCGAGGGAGTGAGCCAGAATTATTTTCAAAGTGTTTCAAGAATATGGCCAAAAAAGGCTTGCAGTACAGCCAGCAGCTACACACCTCTTTGAACCAACAGGTTGAAAAGAAAATGGAAAATACCACCCATTGTAATTCAGGCTGAGAAGTTGATGACCTAAATTGCTTTATTCCCACGCTGTACATTACTTCTTTACACAACTGTGACATGATATTTAAACCCTGATTCGACTATATTGATTTTATTTATTTTGGTTATCCATATCTCTTAAAGAATTTGTTTAACTTCTCTGCAATCACCATTGTTGCAATTTTCCTTAAAGCTATTGCTTCGAGAAATCTCATGGACACATCCATGATTGTCAGTAAATACTGATTTCTAATTTAATCTCTGGGAGGAATCCTCCACACTCATTTAGGACCCTGTTAAATGGTTTCTCAAATGCTAGAATTGGGAATTAAAGGTGCAGTTTTCACCACCGCATGAGGATTTCTTATCACCTGACATGTGTGACATGTTTGATAGAATTTGCCTACATCTTTATGAAGTCTAGGCCAATGGAAATATTTTTGTATCTTAGCTCGATTGGAATTTAATGAGTCACTTAAAATTTCATTCTGGTATGCAGATGGTATCACTACCTGATGGCGTATCACCCACTTTTCATCTGCCAGAGACAGATAGGTTCTTGATCAATAAGGGGATCAAAGGTTATGGGGAGAAGGCAGGAGAATGGGGATGAGAATCATATCAGCCATGATTGGATGGTAGAGCAGACTCGATGGGCCAAATGGCCTAATTCTGCTCCTATACCTTATGGTCTCATGGAACAGGAGATGGTCCATATTTCCTCATTAATACATTATTCTTAATGTAGTCACGTTCTGGGATGTATTCTGTCTCTGTTTCAGAATAAGCTGTCTGGTATAACTGCTTTAAGTCTGGATCTTGCTACTGTAACTCCACTACATTTAATGAACTAAGCACCTCAGTCACATCCTCTTCGACATTCTCCTCCTGAGTAACTTTTCCAAAAATAGATCCAGCCAACTAATTTCAGCATCTTTCCCCCTGTCTTCTAGATTCTTCATCTTCCTGTTACATAGGAACATTAAGAGCAGAAGTAGGCAAATTCAGCCCTTTAAAGCTGCTCCTCCATTCAATCAGATCATAGCTGATCTCTCCCTGGCCTCAAATCCACCTCCCCATCTCCCCTTATCCTTTTTTAATTAGAAATAAATCTTTCTCCTTCTTGAAACCATTCAACGATTTAGATTCCACCGCGTTATGGGGCAGTGCGTTCCACAAATTCACCGCCTTCTGCGAGAAGTAGTTCCTCCTCATCTCAGTGTTAAATCTACCGCCTCTCAACCTATACCTGTGACCACTTGTTCTAGAATCCCCTATAAGAGGAAACATTTGGTCTGCATCTAGTTTATCAATTCCTTTTAGAATTTTATATACTTTGATCAAATCCCCTCTCATCCTTCTAAACTCCAATGAGTATAAGCCCAAACTGTTTAATCTCTCCTCATATGTCAACCCTTTCATCTCTGGAATCAACTTGTTTAAACTTGTGCATCATCATCACACAAACTGGGAACAATCCAGGATGCACTTTCTCTACAACTTCTATTGATACAGTAGGCATAGTCAATATCTGTGATCCAGCTATATCATTCCCTAGAAAACTTGAACCTCTGCAATGGGCAATTTCGTTACTACTCCAACAATCACTTTTCCTGCTTTCAAATCCTTTTAAAATTAACTGTTTACAATGAAGTAGGTTTAACTCCCCCATGAATCCTGTTAATTAACACTCTCCCCTGCAATAACTCTTCTGGGCAACAGAGGACACTGTCCCATAACATTAAGGACAGGCTAGCAAGTGTCAGACCAAGTGATGGTGTTTCTTTCTTAGAGCTCTGGTCTTCTTCATAATTTTCATTGCTATGCACCACAGACTGGCCAGGAGGGAAGGTCTTGGGTCACTGAAAGCATAAATGCAGAAGGGAAGAGTTGGGGTAAGGCAAATCTGCGGCGTGTTTGGAAATCAAGAGGTGCATAATCACACCATCTACAGCTTGTACTTTCACACCAGATTGCTGAATGGGGTGAAATGAGATGTGAGAAGCTGCATAAGGTAGGCACATACCGTCATCCTGGACGACTTCAGACCACCTCAAAGACGGCTGCATTAATAATGTGGAGTACCATATTCCAACAACATAGGGGCATATAGCCCTACATGGAATTGGTGGATGTTGATTGGGAGAGGATGTTCGAGGGTAAGTCCGCGTCTGGCATGTGGGAGTCTTTTAAGGAACTATTGATAAGGCTGCAGGATAGGCATGTGCCTGTAAAAAGGAAAGATAGGAAAGGTAGGATTCGAGAGCCGTGGATAACCAGGGAAATTGAGGATCTGATTAAAATGAAAAGGGAGGCGTATGTTAAGTCCAGGCAACAGAAAACAGATGGAGTTCTGGAGGAATACAGAGACAGTAGGAAAGAACTCAAACGGGGAGTTAGAAGGGCAAAAAGAGGTCACGAGATGTTCTTGGCAGGCAGGATTAAGGAGAATCCTAAGGCATTCTATTCATACGTTAGGAACAAAAGAGTTGTCAGGGAGAAAATCGGACCTCTCAGGGACAAAGGAGGGGAATTATGCTTAGAACCCAAGGGAATAGGGGAGATCCTAAATGAATACTTTGCATCGGTATTCACAAAGGAGAGGGACTTGTTGACTGGGAGTGTCTTGGAGGGAGGAGTTGACCCGTTAGAGAAAATCTCCATTACAAGAGAGGAAGTGTTAGGTTTTTTAGGGAACATTAAAACTGACAAAGCCCCAGGGCCTGATGGCATCTATCCTCGACTGCTCAGGGAGACGAGAGATGAAATTGCTGGGCCTCTGATGGAAATCTTTGTCGCTTCTTTGGACACGGGTGAGGTCCCTGAGGATTGGAGGATAGCGAATGTGGTCCCGTTGTTTAAGAAGGGTAGCAGGGATAACCCAGGAAATTATAGGCCGGTGAGCTTGACGTCCGTGGTAGGGAAGTTGTTGGAGAGGATTCTTAGAGACAGGATGTATGCGCATTTAGAACGGAACAATCTCATTAGTGACAGACAGCATGGTTTTGTAAGAGGGAGGTCGTGCCTTACAAATTTGGTGGAGTTTTTTGAGGAAGTGACAAAAACGGTTGATGAAGGAAGGGCCGTGGATGTCGTCTATATGGATTTCAGTAAGGCATTTGACAAAGTCCCACATGGCAGGTTGGTTAAGAAGTTTAAGGCTCATGGGATACAAGGAGAAGTGGCTAGATGGGTGGAGAACTGGCTTGGCCATAGGAGACAGAGGGTAGTGGTCGAAGGGTCTTTTTCCGGCTGGAGGTCTGTGACCAGTGGTGTTCCGCAGGGCTCTGTACTGGGACCTCTGCTATTTGTGATATATATAAATGATTTGGAAGAAGGTGTAACTGGTGTAATCAGCAAGTTTGCGGATGACACGAAGATGGCTGGACTTGCGGATAGCGAAGAGCATTGTCGGACAATACAGCAGGATACAGATAGGCTGGAAAATTGGGCGGAGAGGTGGCAGATGGAGTTTAATCCGGATAAATGCGAAGTGATGCATTTTGGAAGAAATAATGTAGGGAGGAGTTATACAATAAATGGCAGAGTCATCAGGAGTATAGAAACACAGAGGGACCTAGGTGTGCAAGTCCACAAATCCTTGAAGGTGGCAACACAGGTGGAGAAGGTGGTGAAGAAGGCATATGGTATGCTTGCCTTTATAGGACGGGGTATAGAGTATAAAAGCTGGAGTCTGATGATGCAGCTGTATAGAACGCTGGTTAGGCCACATTTGGAGTACTGCGTCCAGTTCTGGTCGCCGCACTACCAGAAGGACATGGAGGCGTTAGAGAGAGTGCAGAGAAGGTTTACCAGGATGTTGCCTGGTATGGAGGGTCTTAGCTATGAGGAGAGATTGGGTAAACTGGGGTTGTTCTCCCTGGAAAGACGGAGAATGAGGGGAGATCTAATAGAGGTGTACAAGATTATGAAGGGTATAGATAGGGTGAACAGTGGGAAGCTTTTTCCCAGGTCGGAGGTGACGATCACGAGGGGTCACGGGCTCAAGGTGAGAGGGGCGAAGTAGAACTCAGATATCAGAGGGACGTTTTTTACACAGAGGGTGGTGGGCCCTGGAATGCGCTGCCAAGTAGGGTGGTGGAGGCAGGCACGCTGACATCGTTTAAGACTTACCTGGATAGTCACATGAGCAGCCTGGGAATGGAGGGATACAAACGATTGGTCTAGTTGGACCAAGGAGCGGCGCAGGCTTGGAGGGCCGAAGGGCCGGTTTCCTGTGCTGTACTGTTCTTTGTTCTTTGTTCTTATGTGTCCCCACCAGTTCTTTGCTATGGGTCACCTTCTCCTGCAAGAACGTTTCTGCAGGAGAGCTTACCCGCCACGCCCCACCTGCTGAACTCAGCAGTCCATTTGATGTTGGACTGCACACCACAATCATGGTGATGAGAAGGCAGCACATCACCTGATCAGGCACAAGGTAATCGTGCATTAGGCCTCATCCAAACTTTAGTTTTTAAATTGTGATGTGAAATGCTAGCATTTTAGTTAAAAAGCTCAAATATAGACCTGTACATTTTAATTTGATTAGTACATCACCCACCCAACTAAAACAAGTTCTTTTTAATCTCAGACGACTCATAGAACTCTTTTCATTAAACATCGAAATAATCCAGTTGAGCTATGAAATTCCAGTATTGATAAAAATGAAAGTTAACCCATCACAGAAGTTACAATGTAGAATAAAGTATTTAGATACTATAATATCATTGAATACTGTTGTATCATTGGTCTGGACAATTATACATGTTTATGAATATTTGATTGTATCTGTATATTTTTGTCTCCAACAGGAAGCATATGGTGATAGCTTTTATTTTTATGGTAATGGGTCTAAACTTTAGGTTTGTTTTCAGAAGCCAATGTAACATTTTTGCTGACCTTGCTCTTATCTCTCTGCTGGCATTTGTCGAATGACTGAAATACACTTTGCGTTTGATTGATGAGAGCAGACAGGGTAAACTCGAGAGAATTAAATAAGAGAAAAGTCCAATACCGAGTCAGATAACTGCTGAGATAGTGAAGAAATCAAAATGCGTGGCTCAGTCATTACAATTTGTCACATTTACTGGCGTGATGAGCTGTCAAGGATAGAGCTTCAGAATAAACTGCAGCAGCTGATGATGCATCAGTTTATTCAGTGTAAACAGGGCTGAACAATAGATGTAAATGAATATAAACAGCTTCAAGGCAGAACTGTTTACCTTCTGTGAATGCCAAATTTGCCCATCGCTTCTAAATATGACAGGATTAGCATTTTTCAATCCGTTTCAAAAACATGATGAAAAGCATTATGTCTCTTCTCACAGCAATACCATGTCACAAAACAACAGCTAAAATTTTTGAGTAGATTATTACTAACTATACATTCTTATCATTGATCTTCATTTTTATTAATTTGGATAAGCTTAAAAATAGGTATGGGAGTCGACATTGGTAGGCACCGCACCTATTTCTTGGGCAATTTTTGGTGGTAGACTCCCTATTGTTTGAGTATTTCGAAGTGGGTAAGTGACTTCTGTGGGTCCTCTCATAACTGGAAGAGTCCGATCCAAGATTGGCATGCATGCCCATAGAACTGGCAGATCATGCTGTCATTGTTGGTACTTGGGGGAAATTTTGTGGCTGCACCACCTCTGGCCTTCCTCTGGGCACAATGGATCATGATAGTCCTCAAAATGTGCTAAACCAAGTTTCAACGCTTGCCTCCACCTGGGTCAGTCACAGAATCATGGAATCCCTACAGTGCACCGAGTTTGCACCGAGAACAATCCCCCCCCCCCCAAGCCCTATCCCCCTAACACCATGTATTTCTGGACCAACCCTAACACCTCTTGCGCTATGTTTGAGGTGAGGGACGACATCAGTGTCCCTGCTGATTTCACCTGTGGGAAGTGCACCCATCTGCAGCTCCTCCAAAACCGTGTTAGGGAACTGGAGCTGGAGTTGGATGAACTTAGGATCATTAGGGACGCAGAGATGGCCATAGACAGAAGCTTCAGGGATACAGTTACTCCGAGGAATGAAAATAGATGGGTGACGGTGAGAGGGGCTGGGAGGAAGCAGTCAGTGCAGGGATCCCCTGTGTTTCCCCTTAGCAACAAGTATTCTGCTTTGGATATGGTTGAGAGGGACGACATACCAGTGGTGAGCCGCAGTGAGAGGATCTCCAGCACTGTGTCTGTCTCTGTGACTCGGGAGGGTAAGGGGGAGAGCGGGAGGGCAATAGTTATTGGGGACTCGTTAGTTAGAGGGATAGATAGGAGGTTCTGTGGCAGCAAAAGAGACTCGAGGATGGTATGTTGCCTACCGGATGCCAAGGTCCGTGACGTCTCGGACCGCGTCTTCCGGATTCTTAAGGGGGAGGGGAAACAGTCACAAGTCGTGGTACACATTGGTACCAATGACATAGGTAAGAGAAGGGACGGGGATTTAAAACAGGAATTTCGGGAGCTGGGCTGGAAGCTGAGAGCCAAGACAAAACATGTGGTCATCTCTGGTACGTTACCGGTGCCACGTGATAGCGAGTTGAGGAACAGGGAGAGAGTGCAGTTAAACATGTGGTTGCAGGGATGGTGTAGGAGGGAGGGTTTCAGATACGTGGATAATTGGAACACATTCTGGGGAAGGTGGGACCTGTACAAACAGGACGGGGTGCACCTGAACCAGAGGGGCACCAATATCCTGGGAGGGAAATTTGTTACGGCTCTTCAGGGGGGTTTAAACTAATTTGTCTGGGGAGTGGGAAAAGGAGTTGTAGTCCAGAAGTCACTGTTGAGGGTGGTGAGGTATTGGGGAAGGTATCAAGGTCAAGGGTGGGTACCGGTAGACAGGAAGGTGGGTTGAAGTGTGTCTACTTCAATGCAAGGAGCATCCGGAACAAGGTAGATGAACTTGGGGCATGGATTGGTACTTGGGACTACGATGTTGTGGCCATTACGGAGACGTGGGTAGAACAAGGACAAGAATGGTTGTTGGACGTTCCGGGGAATAGATGTTTCAGGAAGTGTAGGGAAGCTGGTAAAAGAGGTGGAGGAGTGGCATTGTTAATCAGGGATAGTCTAACGGCTGCGAAAAGGCACTTCGAGGGGGATCTGCACACTGAGGTAATATGGGCTGAAGTTAGAAATAGGAAAGGAGCGGTCACGTTGTTAGGAGTTTACTATAGGCCCCCAAATAGTAATAGAGATGTGGAGGAAGAAATTGCTAAGCAGATTATGGATATGTGTGGGGGTCACAGGGTAGTTGTCATGGGGGACTTTAACTTTCCAAATATTGATTGGAACCTTTGTAGGTCAAATAGTTTGGATGGGGCAGTTTTTGTGCAGTGTGTGCAGGAGGGTTTCCTGACACAATATGTGGATAGGCCGACAAGAGGTGAGGCCACATTGGATTTGGTACTGGGAAATGAACCGGGCCAAGTGTTAGATTTGGTTGTGGGAGAGCACTTTGGAGATAGTGACCACAATTCGGTGTCTTTTGTTATTGCAATGGAGAAGGATAGGGCCGTACGGCAGGGCAAGGTTTACAATTGGGGGAGAGGTAATTATGATGCGATTAGGCAAGAATTAGGGGGCATAAGATGGGAACAGAAACTGTCAGGAAAAGGCACTAATGAAAAGTGGAACTTTTTCAAGGAACAAAAACTGGGTGTTCTTGATAGGTATGTCCCTGTCAGGCAGGGAGGAAATGGCCGAGTGAGGGAACCATGGTTCACGAAAGAGGTGGAATGTCTTGTGAAAAGGAAGAGGGAAGCTTATGTAGGGATGAGGAAACAAGGTTCAGATGGCTCGATTGAGGGATACAAGGTTACAAGTTAGCAAGGAATGAGCTGATAAAGGGGCTTAGGAGAGCGAGGAGGGGACATGAGAAGTCCTTGGCGGGTCGGATCAAGGAAAACCCCAAGGCTTTTTACTCTTATGTGAGGAATAAAAGAATGACCAGGGTGAGGTTAGGGCCGGTCAAGGACAGTAGTGGGAACTTGTGTATGGAGTCAGTAGAGATAGGAGAGGTGATGAATGAATACTTTTCTTCAGTGTTCACCAAGGAGAGGGGCCATGTTTTTGAGGAAGAGAAGGTGTTACAGGCTAATAGGCTGGAGGAAATAGGATGTTCGGAGGGAGGATGTACTGGCAGTTTTGAATAAACTGAAGGTCGATAAGTCCCCTGGGCCTGATGAAATGTATCCTAGGATTCTTTGGGAGGCAAGGGATGAGATTGCAGAGCCTTTGGCTTTGATCTTTGGGTCCTCACTGTCCGCGGGGATGGTGCCAGAGGACTGGAGAGTGGCGAATGTTGTTCCTCTGTTTAAGAAAGGGAATAGAAATGACCCTGTTAATTATAGACCGGTTAGTCTTACTTTGGTGGTTGGTAAATTGATGGAAAAGGTCCTTAGGGATGGGATTTACGACCATTTAGAAAGATGCGGATTAATCCGGGATAGTCAGCACGGATTCGTGAAGGGCAAGTCATGCCTCACAAATTTGATAGAATTTTTTGAGGCGGTAACTAAGTGTGTTGATGAAGGTAGGGCAGTTGATGTCATATACATGGATTTTAGTAAGGCCTTTGATAAGGTCCCCCATGGTCGGCTTATAAGTAAGGAGGTGTGGGATAGAGGGAAAGTTGGCCAATTGGATAGGTAACTGGCTATCTGATCGAAGACAGAGGGTGGTGGTGGATGAAAAATTTTCAGACTGGAGGCAGGTTGCTAGCGGAGTGCCACAGGGATCAGTGCTTGGTCCTCTGCTATTTGTGATTTTTATTAATGACTTAGAGGAGGGGGCTGAAGGGTGGGTCAGTAAATTTGCTGATGACACCAAGATTGGTGGAGTAGTGGATGAGGTGGAGGGCTGTTGTAGGCTGCAAAGAGACATAGATAGGATGCAAAGCTGGGCTGAAAAATGGCAAATGGAGTTTAACCCTGATAAATGTGAGGTGATTCATCTTGGTAGGACTAATTTAAATGTGGATTACAGGGTCAAAGGTAGGGTTCTGAAGACTGTGGAGGAACAGAGAGATCTTGGGGTCCATATCCACAGATCTCTAAAGGTTGCCACTCAAGTGGATAGAGCTATGAAGAAGGCCTATAGTGTGTTAGCTTTTATTAACAGGGGGTTGGAGTTTAAGAGCCGTGGGGTTATGCTGCAACTGTACAGGACCTTGGTGAGACCACATTTGGAATATTGTGTGCAGTTCTGGTCACCTCACTATAAGAAGGATGTGGAAGCGCTGGAAAGAGTGCAGAGGAGATTTACCAGGATGCTGCCTGGTTTGGAGGGTAGGTCTTATGAGGAAAGGTTGAGGGAGCTAGGGCTGTTCTCTCTGGAGCGGAGGAGGCTGAGGGGAGACTTAATAGAGGTTTATAAAATGATGAAGGGGATAGATAGAGTGAACGTTCAAAGACTATTTCCTCGGGTGGATGGAGCTATTTCAAGGGGGCATAACTATAGGGTTCATGGTGGGAGATATAGGAAGGATATCAGAGGTAGGTTCTTTACGCAGAGAGTGGTTGGGGTGTGGAATGGACTGCCTGTAGTGATAGTGGAGTCAGACACTTTAGGAACATTTAAGCGGTTATTGGATAGGCACATGGAGCACAGCAGGATGATAGGGAGTGGGATAGCTTGATCTTGGTTTCAGATAAAGCTCAGCACAACATCGTGCGCCAAAGGGCCTGTTCTGTGCTGTACTGTTCTATGTTCTATGTACCCTGCTAATCTCCTGGACACTAAGGGGCTATTTTAGCATGGACAATCCACCTAACCCGCACATTTTTGGAGTGTGGGAGGAAACCCATGCAGACACAGGGAGAATGTGCAAACTTCAAACAGACAGTCACCCAAGGCTGGAATCGAACCCAGGTCCCTGGCACTGTGAGACAACCCTGCTAACCACCGTGCCGCCCAGTTGACTGTAGTGTTTTCCCAAGAGAGGTAATCTTCAAAACAGAACTCTCATGCTTCTTTTTAAGGTATGCTTGTATCATTTGTATTGTCCACTTTGATGCAGTTTGCCTTGAGATAGAAGATCTGCATCTGATAAAGCAGCTGTAATGGAAAAGTGGCGTGGGCACTTTACTGAGCTCCTCAACAGAAACTCCCACATCCTCGCATCAAAAATTGCCAAAGAACAAAGTCTATCTCTTCCTCCATCCTCTCAAGACAATCAAATATTGGGCATAAAATGGGCATGGTGCATACCAATCTGTATAAACAAGTATTGGTTCACTGTTAATGTTTTTCAGCTGCCTTTGGTGGAATCATAAAACAAGTACCTCATTTTTTATAATAAAACGGAGAATGCCGGAAGTATCTGAGGAAAGAGACATAGAATTATGAGGCTGAACTTCCCCAACTTTGAAAATCTTTGTAGTTGGGACCATTTGTGTGTCCTGACCCTGCTTGCTTCTGCAGCACCCACTCAGCTCAATTCGATGAGAGGCAGCCAATCAGCAAGCTGCCTCTGCACTTGCTACCCAGTTCGGCTAGGTTCTGGGGGCAGAGGTTTGACGCATCACAAAGCACCACTGGGCTGACAGGTAGCCTTCACTGTTTCACCAGTAAGAGTGCTGGTGATGCACCAAGCAGCAGGCATGCAATGGAGGTGCCATCCTTTACCAGGGCAGCATCAGTCTCCAGGTTATCCTGGCGCAATGACAAGCCTCTGACACAGGAAGACAGCACACTGCTATATTATTCCAGGTGCACATTTAAAATCCGACAAACTGATTACACCTCCAAATTGGTTGGGTGCTGACGCAATGCGTGGCACCCAGACGATGCTCAGAATATTACACTGCTGCAGCAAAATCAGTGTTAACTATCTTATTCAATACATAATGGATTTCCACTGCTTTTGTTGCCATATTTATTTCATGATCACCTCATTTTGTCATGCACCTTCGTCTCTTTTTTCCATTTAGTCATTTCTGCCCTTCACCCAAGGGTTATGGGGAGAAGGCAGGAAAATGGGGATGAGGAGCATATCAGCCATGATTGAATGGCGGAGTGGAATCGATGGGCCGAATGGCCTAATGCTGCTCCTATATCTTATGAACTTATGAACCCTATCAAAAGCCTCTTCAACGTGTTATTTTCCTGGCTTTGTACATTTTTTTATCCTTTCATGGGATGCGGACATCACTGGCAAGGCCAGCATTTGTTGCCCAACCCTAATTGCCCTTGAACTCAGCAACTTGCTAGACGATTTCAAAGTGCAGTGAAGAGTCAACCACATTGCTGTGAGTCAAGAGTCCATGTACCCCAAGTAAGCATGGCCAATTTTTTTCTCTAAAAGAAGCATTAGTGAATCAGATGTTTTTTTACAACCAAGCTGTCATGATAATCACTACTGAGACTAGCCTTACATTCCAGATTTATAAATTGAATTTAAATTCCAACAGCTGTCATGATGGGATTTGAACCTATATCCTCAGAGTATTAATAATCCAGTGACATTAAAAGTTGTTCTGAACTCTAATACTTATCAGTTCTGCTGAATGATCATCGGCCTAAAATGTGCACTCTCGAACTCAATAGATGCCACGTGCCTTGATGAGCGTTCCATCTGTTTCATCTGAGATTTCCAGCATCTGCATATTTTGCTTTAGTGTTACATAACTAATAAACTGTAAACACATGTGACTACCTACAATAGTGGTCCATTTTGGCAGGTCAAATGGGATGAAGGAGTATAATATTAAGGGAAAGACTCTTAGTACTGTAGAGGATCAGAAGGACCTTGGGGTCCGGGTCCATAGGACTCTAAAATCGGCCCCGCAGGTGGAGGAGGTGGTTAAGAAGGCGTATTGTGTGCTGGCTTTTATCAATCGAGGGATTGAGTTTAGGAGTCTGGGGATAATGATGCAGCCATATAAGATCCTCGTCAGACCCCACTTGGAGTACTGTGCTCAGTTCTGGTCGCCTCATTACAGGAAGGATAATGCAACAGCATTATCCTCAACACTCCCAAAGGGGGAAGAGTGATGGCTAAATGGGCCCTAATTCCATGAGCAAATAGGTCCAGATCCTGTATCAAATTTTCAGAAAATAGGTCATTTGCAAGGACAGGGTGGACCTCTGGTGGAATGTCATCTCTTTATTACTTAAATTGCAACATCTAAGTTGGAGGTGTGTAACTTTAGAAACATAGAAACATAGAAAAACTACAGCACAAAACAGGCCCTTCGGCCCCACAAGTTGTGCCGAACATATCCCTACCTTTTAGGCCTACCTATAACCCTCCATCCTATTGAGTCCCATGTACTCATCCAGGAGTCTTTTAAAAGACCCTATTGAGTTTGCCTCCACCACCACTGACGGCAGCCGATTCCACTCGCCCACCACCCTCTGTGTGAAAAACTTCCCCCTAACATTTCCCCTGTACCTACCCCCCAGCACCTTAAACCTGTGTCCTCTCGTAGCAGCCATTTCCACCCTAGGAAAAAGCCTCTGAGAGTCCACCCGATCTATGTCTCTCAATATCTTATCTACCTCTATTAGGTCTCCTCTCATCCTACGTCTCTCCAAGGAGAAAAGACCGAGCTCCCTCAGTCTATCCTCATAAGGCATGCCACTCAATCCAGGCAACATCCTTGTAAATCTCCTCTGCACCCTTTCAATCATTTCCATATCCTCCCTGTAATGAGGCGACCAGAACTGAGCACAGTACTCCAAGTGGGGTCTGACGAGGGTCTTATATGGCTGCATCATTATCCCCGGACTCCTAAAATCAATCCCTCGATTGATAAAGGCCAGCACACCATATGTCTTCTTAACCACCTCCTCCACCTGCGGGGCCGATTTTAGAGTCCTATGGACCCGGACCCCAAGGTCCTTCTGATCCTCTACAGTACTAAGAGTTTTTCCCTTTATATTGTACTCCTTCATCCCATTTGACCTGCCAAAATGGACCACTACGCATTTATCTGGGTTGAAGTCCACCTGCCACTTCTCCGCCCAGTCTTGCATCCTATCTATGTCCCTCTGTAACTTCTGACATCCCTCCAGACTATCCACAACCCCACCAACCTTCGTGTCGTCGGCAAACTTACCAACCCATCCCTCCACTTCCTCATCCAGGTCATTTATGAAAATGACAAACAGCAAGGGTCCCAGAACAGATCCCTGGGGCACATCACTGGTGACCGATCTCCATTTAGAAAAAAACCCATCTATACCCACTCTCTGCCTCCTTTGGGCAAGCCAGTTCTGGATCCACAGGGCAGCAGCCCCTTGGATCCCATGCCCTCTCACTTTTTCTAGAAGCCTTGCATGGGGGAACCTTATCGAACGCCTTGCTAAAATCCATATAAACCACATCTACCGCTTTCCCTTCGTCAATGTGTTTAGTCACATTTTCGAAGAACTCCACCAGGCTCGTAAGGCACGATCTGTCTTTGACAAAGCCATGCTGAGTATTCTTGAGCACACTAAACTTCTCTAAATGCTCATAAATCTTGTCCCTCAGGATCTTCTCCATCAACTTACCAACCACTGAGGTTAGACTCACCGGTCAGTAATTTCCTGGGCTATCCCTATTCCCCTTCTTGAAAATAGGAACCACATCCGCAATCCTCCAATCCTCCGGCACCTCTCCCGTCTCCATCAACGATGCAAAGATCATCGCCAGAGGCTCTGCAATCTCTTCCCTCACCTCCCACAGTAACCTGGGGTACATTTGGATGCCATTCAAAGATTCCAGCACAACCTCTTTGTTAAAGTCCACATACTCAATCTTTTCAGTCCACCGCAAGCCCGCAGTACATCCACCCAGGTCCTTCTCCTCTGTGAAAACCGAGGCAAAATACTCATTAAGCACCTCTGCCATTTCTACTGGTTCCGTACAGATTTTCCAGCCTTCACCTTTTATAGGCGCTATTCCTTCACGTCTTATCCTTTTACTCTTCACATATTTATAGAACGCCTTAGGGTTTTCCTTAATCCTACCTGCCAAGGCCTTCTCGTGACCCCTTCTGGCTCTCCTAATTTCCTTCTTTAGTCCCTTCCTACAAGCCGTATACTCATCTAGATCCCTATCTTCGCCAAGCTCTCTGAACCTTTTGTACACTTTCCTTTTCTTCTCGACTAGGTGCCACACAGCTTTCGTGCACCACGGTTCCTTTAACCTACCAACTCCTCCCTGTCTGCTCGGAACGTTGTCCTGTAGAACTCTAGACAGACATTCCTTGAAAAACCACCTCTCTTCAGTACATTTCCCCAAGAATACCTCCTTCCAATTTACTCCTCTAATTTGCTGCCTGATGTCTTCATATTTCCCCTTCCTCCATATAAACGCTTTCCTAGCTTGCCTGATCCTCTCTTTTTCCAATGCAAGCATAAAGGAGATAGAGTTATGATCGCTGTCCCCAAGATGCTCTCTCACTGAGAGATCTGACACCTGTCCAGGTTCATTGGTCAGTATCAGATCAAGTACAGCCTCTCCTCTTGTAGGCTTGTCCACATGCTGTGTCAGGAAACCCTCCTGAACACACCCAACGAACTCCTCCCCATCCAATCCCCTTACCCTAGGGATATTCCAATCTATGTTTGGGAAATTAAAGTCTCCCATCACAACAACTCTGCTATTATTGCAACTCTCCAGGATCTGTTTCCCTAACTGCTCCTCCACCTCCCTGTTACTATTGGGCAGCCTATAGAAAACTCCCAGCAAAGTGATCGACCCCTTCCCACTCCGAACTTCCATCCACAGAGACTCTGTGGACAATCCCTCCACAGCACACACCTTCTCTACAGCTGTGACACTATCCCTGATCAGCAGTGCCACTCCTCCCCCTCTCTTGCCTCCCTCCCTGTCCTTCCTGAAACATCTGAATCCCGGCACCTGGAGTATCCAGTCCTGTCCCTGAGACATCCTAGTCTCCGTAATGGCCACCACATCACACTTCCAGGCATCGATCCACGCTCTGAGCTCATCCCCTTTATTCATTATCCTCCTGTCATTAAAGTAAACACATCTCAATCCTTTGGTCTGAGCTCTCCCCTTCTCTATCCCCCGTCCATCCTCCCTCTTGCACTGTCTATAACCCTTCTCTGTTTGCGAGCGAACTTCCTCGCTCCCAGTCACCTCGTCTCAATCCCCTCCCCCCAACCTATCTCGTTTAAACTCTCCCCAGTAGCCTTAGCCAACCTTCCCGACAGGATATTGGTCCCCCTGGGATTCAAGTGTCACCCGTTTTTTGTGTAGAGGTCACACCTGCCCCTAAAGAGGTCCCAATGGTCCAGGAACCTGAATCCCTGCCCCCTGCACCAGTCCCTCAGCCACACATTCATCCTCCACCTCACTCCATTCCTGTCCTCACCTTCCCGCGGCACAGGCAGCAATCCTGAGATTACTATCTTTGCTTTCCTCCTTCTCAGCTGTCTCCCTAATTCCCTATACTCTCTTTTCATGACCCCTTCCCCCTTCCTTCTTGTCACTGTAAACTGAGCTAGGTGGATACATTGTAAAGGATTGCAATAACACAATGTGCAGTTTTGTATATTTACACATTTCACATACCACACCATCAGGAGCGTTGGTAAATATTCTCAGTGGAGATACAGTCCACAAGGTCACAGACACAATGGAGTTGATTCAATGGATATTTATGTGATAACTTCCAGTTTGTTAAGATGTGCTGCTGTGTGTATCATTCCCACCTGTGAGATGGCATCCTGCATCAAAGTTACATGTCCATCTATCCATGTAAATTATTAACATTATCTTGTTTCAAATCCTGGATTTAACCAATAATCTGGGGGATACTTGAAGGTTATCATAATTAAAATGTGCCAAAAGCCTCTGAAACAGACAGCGGGATTTTCCGGCTACGCTGTCCTCAAAACCGGAAAATCCTGCTGGAGGTCAAAGGACCTTTGTGTGCTTCCCCGCCCACCCCCCCCCCCCCCCCCACCCCCCCCCCACCCCGCATCCCCCCCCCCCCCCCCCCCCCCCGCCACCACCCGCCACGATTCCTGTGGCAGCCGGACAGGAAAATTCCCCCAAAGAGTTGCAGGTTTAATTGCCACACGTACTTTCACTGAAGGTCTGGAGATGCTGGTTGACACTGAAGCTAAAGGAGTAGAACATCATCACTGCTTATGTTAATTCAGGGCTGAGGAAGCAGACTCATAAGGTCTCAAAGACAGAACTGGAGGCCCTGGTGAAAGAGATAAAGCACGGCAGTAATGTCCGGTACTCACATTGGGGGAAAGCGACCATATGAGCAACTATATATGAATTAGGAGCAGAAGTAGACCCTTTGGCCCCTCAAGCCTGCTCCGCCATTCAATAAGATCATGGCTGATGTGTTTATAGCCTTAAATTCACATTCTGCCTACTCTGACAATCTTTGACTCTATTGTTAATCAAGAATCTATCTACCTCTGTTTCAAAATATGCAATGACCTCTGCCTCCACCTCTTTCTAGGGAAGAGAGATCCAGAGATTCATGACTCTCTGAGAGAGACCCCTTATTTTTAAATTGTGTCTCCCTAGTTCTAGTCTCTCCCACAAGGGAAAGGACATCCTTTCATCATCCACCCTGTCAGTCCCCTCAGGATCTTATTTGTTTCAATATGATCACCTCTCAATCTTCTAAATTCCAATGGATACAGGCCCGACCTGTTCAACCTTTCCTCATAAGATAACTCCTCCACCATTGCAGAGATCAGTGAAGTGAACCTTTCCTGAACTGCGTCTGTTGCATTTATATCCTTTCTTAAATAAGACCAGAACTGTACACAGTTCTCCAGAAATTGGCTCATCAATGCCTTGTACAATTGTAGCAAAACATCCCTACTTTTATATTCCATTCATATCCTCCTATGGTGGCCATATTTGATTTGGTCCCTAGCCCATCTAAATGTTATAATTGAATGCTTTAAGAACATGATCCAACCTGTCCTCCAGAGGAACTGGAAGAGAAAGAAGAGGAGCAGGAGGAGAATGCAATCTTTGCCACAGTCACAAGCATCAGCTCAGAAGCCAACCTGAAGACTAGCGTGGAACAATGCTCCTCACTATGCAAACAGGCATGAATGGGTATCAGCCATACTGAGTGAAAGGGGAAGGCAATGTCGTATATAGCATACGAGTTGTGTTCGGAATTAAATAAGGAACTTGCAGGGCCAAGCTTCAGAACAAGGCAAATGGGTGCGACAAAACAAATTCTTGGTGCATTGGAGAGCTTGTCTGAAAGCTTTCAGATCTTGGCTAAGGGGATGGAGGGGTCCACCTCCAGTGGGACCCCATGATGCAGCACCTGGAACCCACCATCTCCTGGGTAGAGAAACTGGTCAATGCAGTTCAGCGACCTGTGGAGCCCAACATGATGCAGAGTCTGATGACCAAAGTCACAGATTCCACTATAGTCATAGCTTCCATAGAACAACAAAATGCTGCACTGGAAATTCAGGCAACTGTCCATGCTCTGGGGTCCCCCTCAGTTAAAAGGGACTCAAATGATGTCTCAGCTGTCCAGTGATTTGTCCTTCAGCAGATCAGTGGACTGGCTGAATAGGTGAATGAAGTATTGGTATGAGAATCATGCAGCTTCTGACATGTCGAAGAACATACTGACCTTTCTTCAGATGGCAGCATTCGCTCTCTGTAACTTGCCACTCCACCACGTCCTTTCAGTTCTCCATTAGCCAGGCTGCCCCGGAGGATATCTAAATGACTCTTTTTGGATTGTCAGTAGCCATCCACCTCGCCTGTTGCTATCATTTGGACTTCACTTCGTAGAAGCACTAGAGTGGGCAAGAGCACTTACAGGATCGCCACGAGTGGTAAGCACAGGGATGAAGAGTTTAATCCTTGCAAGTAGTGTTGGTTCTTGTAAACTTTTCATTGTTTCTTTTAAGTATAGATAAAGATGATGGTTATTGGACCATGGCAGAATTACTGGTCATTTGTAAAAATTGTGTCTGTCATGGGGAAGGGGTTGAAGCAATTGAGGGCAGATGATGGGGTTACTAATGGATCTTTAGTTCTGGAAGGTAAGGCTTGTGCTAACAGTCTGATGGTGGAGGACTTGTCTTGAAAGTGCTCTTCAAAAGATGGCAACAAAGATCCTTCTAAAGTATCTACCTGGAACACTCTGGTGCTCCCCCAGTCCAACTTCTGCATTCTTTTTCAATGTCCTTATCCTCAAACTTCTCATACTTCTCCTCATCCTCCTTCTCAACCTCCTTCTTCTTCTCAATCACCTTATCCTACTTCTCAACATCCTTCTCAGCCTCATCCTCATCCTCCTCTTCAACCTCCTTCTCAGCTTCATCCTCATCCTCCTCAACCTCTTTCTCAGCCTCATCCTCCTTTTCATTGTCCTTCTCAACTTCCTCCTCATCCTCCTTCTCAACCTTGTCCTTATCCTCCTCCTCATCCTCTTCTTCCTTCTCCTCCTCCTCCTCCTCCTCATGGGTCCTGATCTTGATTGGCTGACACAGTTGCTGGTGGTACTGGCTGATCTCTCAGGGTCATCAGATTACAAATTACTTCAAATCTGGTCACCTGCTGGGCCAGGTACTGCAGGGGATCTCCTGACTGGTCAAGACATGTAAAATTCTATTTCAGGAGCCCAGTGTCCTACTCATTGATATTCCAGGTGATCGTGTTACTCGCATTGTTCGAGTACTCAGTTGATGCTGGGGCCTTTCTCATTTCCTTGGCATCAGAAAGTATCTCTTGTCACCTAATAGCCACCCATGCACACTGAGTTGTGATTCAACGATCTGTGTAATAGATTACTTCTTTTATGAAATCATTGTGACAGTTCCTTAGATAGCAAGCATCCACCCGCAGTATAGGCAACAACACCTCCTCCACGATCATCCTCAACACCGGTGCCCCACAAGGCTCTGTTCTCAGCCCCCTACTATACTATATGACTGTGTGGCCAAATTCCCCTCCAATTCGATTTTCAAGTTTGCTGACGACACCACCGTAGTGGGTGGGATCTCAAACAATGATGAGACAGATTACAGGAATGAGATAGAGAATCTGGTGAACTGGTGCGGCAACAATAATCTCTCCCTCAATGTCAATAAAACGAAGGAGATTGTCATTGACTTCAGGAAGCGGAAAGGAGAAAATGCCCCTGTCTACATCAACAGGGACAAAGTAGAAAGGGTCGAGAGCTTCAAGTTTTTAGGTGTCTAGATCACCAACAACCTGTCCTGGCCCCCCCATGCCAACACTATGGTTAAGAAAGCCCACCAACGCCTCTACTTTCTCAGAAGACTAAGGGAATTTGGCATGTCTGCTACGACTCTCACCAGCTTTTAGAGATGTACCATAAAAAGCATTCTTTCTGGTTGTATCACAGCTTGGTATGGCTCCTGCTCTGCCCAAGACTGCAAGGAACTACAAAAGGTCGTGAATGTAGCCCAATCCATCACGCAACCCAGCCTCCCATCCATTGACTCTGTCTACACTTCTCGCTGCCTCGGCAAAGCAGCCAACAGATATTAAGGACCCCACGCACCCCGGACATTCTCTCTTACACCTTCTTCTATTGGGAAAAAGATACAGAAGTCTGAGGTCACGTACCAACCAACTCAAGAACAGCTTCTTCCCTGCTGCTGTCAGACTTTTGAATGGACTTACTTGCATTAAGTTGATCTTTCTCTACATCCTGGCTATGACTGTAACACTACATTCTGCACTGTATCGTTTCCTTCTCTATGAACTGTATTTTTTGTCTGTGTAGTGCGCAAGAAACAATACTTTTCACTGTATGTTAATACATGTGATAATAATAAATCAAATCAAATCAAATGATGCACTTGCCAATAATCACAGGTAAGCTGTACATTGAGGAAATTCTGACGGCAAGTCATATTCGATTCAAAACATTAACTGTTCCTCTCTCCATATATACTGCCAGACCTGCTGAATTTTTCTGCACTTACCATTTTTATTAATGGAATCCCTTCCAGTTGCTGAGTACCTCTGAGTTTGGCTACATGTGTCCAGTCAATGGCTTGCTGAACCATGCTGAATCCTGTTGAATCCTAGAGCCTCAGCCTCTGGGCTTCTCTAGCTATAGGAAGTAATATATAATCATTTCTTAGAGGTAATAGAGCCTGAGAGATCCTCTGAAGTGTACAGAGGTTTGAAGTATGTGACTGATGCGCGATAAATCACACGGGAGGCAGGATGTACCTGGGAAATAAAGGCTTTTATTGCCAACAATAACGGAGCTACTATATACAATATACAATCCCAGACTAAAGGGTCACCAGGCAGAGCAGTGACCTTTATACCTCTCCCAGGAGGCGGAGCCAACTGGGGTGTACCATAGGACTATATTAACAGGTAGAACAGCCCAACCCTAACCCCAACAGTAACATATCTACAGACTCATAGTACTGGCCAGACCATGGCTCAGCACTCCTGGTGGTAACCAACAATGGTTCACCACAGTGACTTAAAGAACCAGTGGCAATCTTGAAGGTTCCAATGGTACTAAAGTTAAATGCTGCTGTGGCCTTGACTTCCAGACACAATGTAGTCCTGGTTGTATGGTCAGGTCAGAATCCTCCTTCCATGAGGTTGCAGATGTCAGTTGTGGCCTCCTTGATATGCACAAACTCCTTGAATCACATGAATGAAGGAAGTGTGCTCTCAGAAGACCGGGGCAGCACGATGGCACAGTGGTTAGCATTGCTGCCTCACAGTACCAGGAAGAAGTCTCACAACACCAGGTTAAAGTCGACTTTAACCTGGTGTTGTGAGACTTCTTACTGTGTTCACCCCAGTCCAATGCCGGCATCTCCACATCATCACAGTACCAGGGACACAGGTACAATTCCAGCCTTGGGTGACTGTCTATGTGAGGTTTGCACGTTCCCCCTGTGTCTGCATGGGATTCCTCTGGGTGCTCCGATTTCCTCCCACAATCCAAAGATGTGCAGGTTGGGTGGATTGGCCATGCTAAATTGCCCCTTAGTGTCCAAAGATGTGTAAATTAGCTGGATTTACCATGGTAAAATGCACGGGGCTGCAGGGATTGGGTGGGGAGTTGGACCAGAGTAAGATACTGAATCGGTGCAGACTCGATGTACTGAATGTCCTCCTTCTGCATTGCAAGGATTCAATGAATTCTATGCATTCCAAGACTCTGGATTGATAGGATTCCCTGATGAGATACTTCCTCAAACTCCTATCCTCCTGAAAGTCAATTTTGTTGGTAATCAAAAGTTGAATCATCCGTCCAATAGCCATTCTTAGCATGCATTTAAACTCCTTCACTGAGTTGGCTTCCTGTGCTGCTGCTTCGCAAGACTGCAACTTGGCCATCATGAAGGAATTTTAGCTCCTAAACTACTGATGCTAGAGTGCAAAAAATATTCCGCAGAGACGTAGTTGCCTAGACCATCACCTTTTGCACCGAAATTCTCCCACTGGGCAGAGGTATTTTTCCTATATGAGACCATGGTAGCTTTCCGTTCTGACTCTGAGCATGAGGACGAAAGAAAATTGCAAATTAAACCTAATTCCCTCTCAAAAAGTCATATTTTGGAATAGAAATGGTTATGTTTTTCTGTGTCTTGGGATTCTTAAGGATCATAGAGAGAGAGGATAATATTAAAGATGTACAAAGAACAAACCACTTCTTCTTTGGCAATGAAGTTTCTTGCTGCAGTAAATCTTCCTTAACATGCTGCTAGAAACAAGGACCTCAGGCTCGGAGAATTTTGCTGACTACGTCTTTATCCTTTTAGTGATGACTTGGTCCTACTTTATCAACAAAAGCAGCTTAAAATAGACTCTCATTAATAAGGAACAATATTTCCTGTTTGTTGATGCATCAAAGATGCAATTTATAACATTTTAGAATTTATGTAAGTGACCTCAATGCGTGTTTTAATTTATTCATTTGCTGTGAACATCTTATACATCAACTTTAGGAATAAAGAACTGCACCAAACTTTGACCCATCTTTCACTTTCTGACTGAACTGCTGTGCATTGCCAGCAATTTCTATTTCCAATGGAATTGATGGTACTGACATTTACTGCTTTATGTAATTCACATCTTTAAGCAGTTAAAGTTCAGCTAAAGCGTGAGTTAGCTGCAGTGTGGAAGAGCCAAGCACAGCAAGGTGTCTCACCTTCAAACAGAACATCCTCTATTTCACTGGTAATACACTTTCCATTCCTTTAGTGCAAACCTTGCACACCATATAAAACAGATTCAACTTTCCTTCCAGTTTTCGAAAGTTTAAAGTTTATTTATTAGCTTCATAAGTAGATTTACATTAATCCTGCAATAAAGTTACTGTGAAAATCTCCTGGTTGCCACGCTCTGGTGCCTGTTCATATACACTGAGGGAGAATTTAGCATGGACAATGCACCTAACCAGCACATCTTTCAGACTGTGGGAGGAAACCAGAGCACCCAGAGGAAACCCATGTAGACAAGGGGAGAATGTGCAGACTCCGCTCAGACGGTGAACCAAGCCGGGAATCGAACCCGGGTCCCCGGCGCTGTGAGGCAGCAGTGCTAACCACTGTGCCACTGTTTTTGATTTTTTGATTTAATTTGATTTATTATTGTCGTATGTAATAGTACACAGTGAAAAGTTTTTTGTGTGTTATACAGACAAAGCATATCGTTGACAGAGAAGGAAAGGAGAGGGGGCAAAATGCAATGTTACAGTCATAGAAACCCTACAGTGCAGAAGGAGGCCATTCGGCCCATCGAGTCTGCACCGACCACAATCCCACCCAGGCCCTACCCCCACATATTTTACCCACTAATCCCTCTAACCTACCCATCCCAGAACTCTAAGGGGCAATTTTTTTAACCTGGCCAATCAACCTAACCCGCACATCTTTGGACTGTGGGAGGAAACCGGAGCACCCGGAGGAAACCCACGCAGTCACGAGGAGAATGTGCAAACTCCACACAGACAGTGACCCGAGCCGGGAATCGAACCCAGGACCCTGGAGCTGTGAAGCAGCAGTGCTAGCCACTGTGCTACCGTGCCGCCCAGCTAGGATGTAGAATTGTGAGGTAGAATTTTCAACTATGAGGGGATATTTTCTTGCAGCCAATGTATCCATCAAGAACTTGAAACTGTTTGGCAATGAATGCTGATGGGGAGGAAATAGCTCGCTTCCGGATGGTCTTGAACCACCAACCTTTCGGTGAAAGTTGAATGTACTGCCCAGTTGAATTATGAGGGGAGGATGCTCAATTAGTTTCATTACTTCCCAGTTTTTGAAATTAGAGATTAATTAACTGGCAAGCCATGAAAAGGGAGTTACAGAAATCTGATTATCTTAAGGAGCTAAATATAAATATAAGCAGCTGTTTCTTTGCAGAAAGTTGTTGATTAAATTACTTGCCAGTATATATTGACAAGTTGAAGAATTCTGAAAGGACATGACAGCTGATATTATTTAAGGCTGTACGGCTCTTTTGATTTAACCGTTGAAATGTTGTTGTGGGTTATCTAGTTGTACCCTTGGTTCATTGTCTATGGGGAGTCTACACGTTCTCCCCGTGTCTGCGTGGGTTTCCTCTGGGTGCTCCAGTTTCCTCCCTAATGACGTGCTGGCCAGGTGCATTGGCCACACTAAATTCGCCCTCAGTGTACACGAACAGCAACTGGAGTGTGGCAACCAGGAGAGTTTCACAGTAACTTCATTGCAGGGTTAATGTAAGCTTACTTGTGACACTAATAAATAAACTAGTTTGTGTGGTAAACCACTGTTAGCTTATTACCTGTACATGTGACATGCCTGGACACATCCCTGCCGGCCCTACCCGAGACTCCTCCCCCCCCTGGTCCAGGTATAAAGGCGACTGCTCCCCACCCCACTGCCTCAGTCTGGACCAGTTCATCGGCATGGGTGTGCTCCAAGTCTTTTGCTAATAAAAGCCTATTTATTCTTGCATACAAACTGGTCTTTGCTCGATTGATGGTGCATCAATTTTATTAGCAAAAGTTTTGGAATGGAGCAGATACTAAAACCCGACAAACTCGAACTGGACCCTCAAGCTGTAGGAGCCTCTAATAGCTTCGAAACTTTCCTCACCTCCTCCTCTGTCGTCCGGACCGAAACCGACAAGCTACACGAGCTCCATGCCCGGGTAAGCGATCAAGTATTCTCGATGATTAGAAACGCTAAAACTTACAAGGATGCGATCGAACTTTTAAAAGGCCAGTACAACAAACAGTCTAATGAAATCTACGCCAGACATCTTCTGGCTACTCGCAGACAACAGCCAGGAGAATCGGGTGATCAATTCCTGCGTGCGTTGCGAGCACTTGGCAGGGTCTGCAACTGCAAGCCGTAACAGCCGCCCAAAACTCTGAGGACTTAATCAGAGATGCCGATGTCACGGGTATCAGGTCAAACTATATCCGCCAACAACTGCTGGAACAGGGTGGGCTGGACCTACAAAAGACTGTGGCGCTTGCCGACTCGTTAGAGGTGGCCTTCCGTAATCTCGAGGCCTACACCCCCGACCACGGGGGCGCATCGTGGACACCGTGGCCGCCATCACCTCTGTACTCGGGAGGGCCACAGGCCCTCACCACACCACATCCCACCAATCACCCGACCGCTGCGGCAGTCTCCGGAGGCCCGAAGTGCGACTTTTGCGGCCTGGCGAAGCACCAAAGACAACGCTGCCGGGCGAAGGATGCGATCTGCTCCGGGTGTGGAAAGAAGGGCCATTACGTGAAGGTATGCAGAGCAAAATCGACCTCCAAGCTCAGTAGCACCACGTGAGACCCGCGGGGGCCACCATCTTGGGCGCCGGTAACTGCGTGTCAGCCGTGCGGGCCGCCATCTTGGACGCCATCAGCCGCGTGTGGGCCGTGCAGGCTGCCATCTTGGACGCCGTCAGCCGCATGCGACTACTCGCAAAATCCAACGGTGGCTTCGATTACGCTGGACCAATCCAGGCCTCACCAAGTCGCCAGGTCCATGATGGACATCGAGGTAAATGGTCGCATTACAAACTGTTTGTTTGACTGTGGGAGTACTGAGAGGTTTATTCACCCTAACACAGTGAGTCGCTACGCCCTTTCAGTACTGCCAGTGAAGCAAACAATCTCCATGGCTTCAAAGTCCCACTCGGTGGATGTCCTCGGGTACTGCGTGGCGGACTGTACGAGGCACAGTGTACAAAAATTTCAGGCTCCTCGTGCTGACACAACTCTGCGCTGCCGCACTCCTGGGGCTAGATTTCCTGAGTCACCTTAAGAGTGTCACCATGGAGTATAATGGGCCTTTTCCCCCGCTCTCCGTTTGCAATCAGCAGTTCTTAGATCGCCCACCACGCACCACCTGCAGCCTCTCGACCCTTAAAGTCGCCCCTCCCTCACTGTTTGAAAATCTCACCCCCGATTGCAAGCCCATCGCCACCAAGAGCAGACGGTACAGTGCTGGAGACAGAGCTTTTATCAGGTCCGAAGTGCAATGGTTCCTAGGGGAGGGGATCATCGAGGCTAGTACCAGCCCCTGGAGAGCCCATGTAGTAGTTGTTAAAACTGGGGAGAAACATCGCATGGTCATTGACTACAGTCAGACCATTAACCGATACACGCAGCTGGACGCGTACCCCCTTCCCCACATATCTAACATGGTTAATCAGATTGCGCAATATCGGGTGTTCTCCACCATCGACTTAAAATCTGCATACCACCAGCTCCCTATCCGCCCGGAGGACCGCCAATATACTGCCTTCGAGGCGGATGGCCGCCTCTATCACTTCCTTAGGGTCCCCTTCGGCGTCACCAACGGGGTCTCGGTTTTCCAGCGTGAGATGGACCGAATGGTAGAACAGAACGGGCTGCGGGCCACCTTCCCGTACCTGGCTAACGTCACCATCTGCGGCCATGATCAGCACGACCACGACGCCAACCTCCACAAATTCCTCCACACAGCCACACTCCTAAATCTGACCTATAATAAGGAGAATTGCATATTCCGCACACACCGCCTCGCCATCCTTGGTTGTGTTGTGGAAAATGGGGTCATCGGTCCCGATCCCGACCGCATGCGTCCCCTCCTGGTACTCCCCCTCCCCACCAGCCTCAAAGCACTGAGGAGATGCCGAGGCTTCTTCTCGTATTACGCCCAGTGGGTCCCCAATTATGCGGATAAAGCCCGTCCGCTCATCAAATCCACCTCTTTTCCCCTGACGGCAGAGGCCGGCCTGGCCTTCGACCGCATCAAAGCAGACATCGCGAAGGCCACGATGCACGCTGTAGACGAATCCATCCTGTTCCAGGTGGAGAGCGATGCGTCTGGCTTCGCCCTAGCTGCCACCCTTAAGCAGGCGGGCAGACCCGTGGCCTTCTTCTCACGAACCCTCCAAGGCCCTGAAATTCGACACTCCTCTGTCGAAAAGGAGGCCCAAGCCATAGTGGAAGCTGTACAGCACTAGCGCCACTACTTAGCTGGTAAACGATTCACCCTACTCACGGACCAATGGTCAGTTGCATTCATGTTTAATAACACGCAGCGGGGCAAGATCAAAAACGATAAAATATTGAGGTGGAGAATCGAGCTCTCCACCTAGAATTATGACATCTTATACCGGCCCGGGAAGCTCAATGAGCCCCCAGACGCCCTGTCCGGGGGAATATGTGCCAGCGCACAAATAGACCAATTGCAGACTCTCCACAACGACCTCTGCCACCCGGGGGTCACCAGGTTTTTTCACTTCATTAAAGCCCATAACCTGCCCTACTCCATTGAGGAAGTCAGGTCTATAACCAGACACTGTCAGGTCTGCGCAGAGTGCAAGCCGTACTTCTATCGGCCAGACAGAGCACACCTCATAAAAGCCACCCGCCCTTTTGAACGCCTAAGCGTCGACTTCAAAGGCCCCCTCCCTCTTCTGACTGCAACATATACTTCCTCAACGTCATTGACGAATATTCACGTTTCCCCTTCGCTATTCCCTGCCCGGATATGACCTTGGCCACGGTCGTCAGGGTCCTGCACAGCCTCTTCACCCTGTTCGGTTTCCCTAGCTATATCCATAGCGACCGGGGATCCTCCTTTATGAGTGATGAGCTGCAACAGTACCTGCTCTCCAAAGGCATAGCCTCGAGTAGGACCACCAGCTACAACCCCAGGGGGAACGGACAGGTAGAGAGGGAGAACGTGACAGTCTGGAAGGCCGTTTTACTCGCTCTGAGATCTAAAGGTCTTCCAGTCACCCGCTGGCAAGAGGTCCTCCCTGATGCACTACACTCGATTAGATCACTCCTTTGCACAGCAACCAATGCTACCCCTCATGAAAGAATGTTTGTTTTCCCCAGAAAGTCCTCCTCGGGGACCTCACTACTGTCGTGGCTGATGTCCCCAGGCCCTGTCCTGCTCCGGAAGCACGTGAGGACCCATGAGTCGGACCCCCTCATTGAAAGGGTCCAACTGCTCCACGCCAACCCCCAATACGCCTATGTGGCGTACCCCGACAGGCAGGAGGACATGGTCTCTATTCGAGACCTGGCACCCGCAGGTGCCCCAGGGACCACTGCGACCCACAACCCCACACCCCCAACCCCCATTGTTGTCCATACAGCACCAGGGCCACAGCACACTCCCCTAGCCCCCGTATACAGCGCGCCTGAGCTCCAGGAGCCGCCACCACACACCCGACTATCTGAAGGGACGACAGACGACTTGAGCGACTACGACCTGGCGTCTGAACCAACACCGCGGCCACCTGAACCGACACCACAACCGGCACTACGGCGGTTGCAGCGGCAGATCAAGCCCCCAGAGAGACTAAATTTGTAATTCTGTAAATATCGTTCCACCCACCTCACCCCCGCCGGACTCTTTGTTAAACAGGGAGTGAATGTGGTAAACCACTGTTAGCTTATTACCTGTATATGTGACATGCCTGGACACATCCCTGCTGGCCCTACCCGAGACTCCTCCCCCCCCCGGTTCAGGTATAAAGGCGACTGCTCCACACCCCACTGCCTCAGTCTGGACCAGTTCATCGGCATGGGTGTGCTCCAAGTCTTTTGCTAATAAAAGCCTATTTGTTCTTGCATACAAACTAGTCTTTGCTCGATTGATGGTGCATCAGTTTGTACTGCCAGGCTGCAGATCTGACTGAGCAGCAATGGTTCTTGTCTGGTGGTGAAATATGCACATGCGATGTCAACCTAGTCACTTTTATGATTATGAATGTGTAAATTTTTGGGCCTTAATCAGCCAAAAGGAATTACCTTGATACTGATTTTAAACTAACTGTTAAGCCAAATTTTAAACATCTTACCTCTGACATTCTTATAGTTAAAACATTGCGGCAAAGGAAATGTAAATGACGCCTGGATTTATTTCCCAAAAGGCTGCAATGGAAAAATAATTCCAGTCGACTGCACCGGAAAACATATCCCCTTCCCCATCGCCAAACCACCTCTGCCCCATTCTTCTGTCACTGTATCTAACTGCCAATAGTGTAGTTTTTCATTAGTGGGCAAGATTAGAATATTCGAGCATCATTTAGCTCTGCTCCAATCCCATATTTACTGCCTTGTTTTTCCCTTGGATCTCCAAGATTATCCAATCTCTCCACGACTCCTAGAACCATAGAACCATAGAACATTACAGCACAGAAACAGGTCTTTTGGCCCTTCTTGGCTGTGCCGAACCATTTTTCTGCCTAGTCCCACTGACCTGCACTTGGACCATATCCCTCCACACCCCTCTCATCCATGTACCTGTCCAAGTTTTTCTTAAATGTTAAAAGTGAGCCCGCATTCACCACTTCATCTGGCAGTTCATTCCACACTCCCACCACTCTCTGCGTGAAGAAGCCCCCCCCCTAATATTCCCTTTAAACTTTTCCCCCTTCACCCTTAACCCATGTCCTCTAGTTTTTTTCTCCCCTAGCCTCAGTGGAAAAAGCCTGCTTGCATTCACTCTATCTATACCCATCATAATTTTATACACCTCTATCAAATCTCCCCTCATTCTTCTACGCTCCAGGGAATAAAGTCCTAACCTATTCAACCTTTCTCTGTAACTCAGTTTGGCAAGTCCCGGCAACATCCTTGTAAACATTCTCCGCACTCTTTCAACCTTATTAATATCCTTCCTGTAATTAGGTGACCAAAACTGCACACAATACTCTAAATTCGGCCTCATCAATGTCTTATACAACCTCACCACAACATTCCAAATCTTATACTCAATATTTTGATTTATAAAGGCCAATGTACCAAAAACACTCTTTACGACCCTATCTACCTATGACGCCACTTTTAGGGAATTATGTATCTGTATTCCCAGATCCCTCTGTTCTACTGCACTCTTCAGTGTCCTACCATTTACCTTGTATGTTCAACCTTGGTTTGTCCTTCCAAAGTGCAATACCTCATACTTGTCTGCATTAAACTACATCTGCCATTTTTCAGCCCATTTTTCTAGCTGGTCCAAATCCCTCTGCAAGCTTTGAAAACCTTTCTCACTGTCCACTACACCTCCAATCTTTGTATCATCAGCAAATTTGCTGATCTAATCTACCACATTATCATCCAGATCATTGATATAGATGACAAACAACAATGGACCCAGCACTGATCCCTGTGGCACACCACTAGTCACAGGCCTCCACTCAGAGAAGCAATCCTCCATTACCACTCTCTGGCTTCTTCCATTGAGCCAGCGTCTAATCCAATTTACTACCTCTCCATGTATACCTAGCGACTGAACCTTCCTAACTAACCTCCCATGCGCGACCTTGTCAAAAGCCTCACTGAAGTCCATGTAGACAATATCCACTGCCTTCCCTTCATCCACTTTCCTGGTAACCTCCTCGAAAAACTCTAATAGATTGGTTAAACATGACCTACCACGCACAAAGCCATGTTGACTCTCCCTAATAAGTCCCTGTCTATCCAAATATTTGTAGATCCTATCTCTTCGTACTCCTTCCAATAATTTACCTACTACTGAAGTCAAACTTACCGGCCTATAATTTCCCGCATTGCTTTTTGAGCCTTTTTTTAAACAACGCAACAACATGAGCTATCCTCCAATCATCCGGCACCTCACCCGTGGATACCAACATTTTAAATATATCTGCCAGGGCCCCTGCAATTTCAACTCTAGTCTCCTTCAAGGTCCAAGGGAATAGCCTGTCCGGTCCTGGGGATTTATCTACTCTGATTTGCCTCAAGACAGCAAGCACCTCCTCCCCTTTAATCTGTATAGGTTCCATGACCTCCCTACTTGTTTGCCTTATTTCCTTAGTAAATACGGATGCAAAAAACCCATTTAATATCTCCCCCATTTCTTTTGGTTCCATACATAGCTGACCACTCTGATCTTCAAGAGGACCAATTTTATCCCTTACTATCCTTTTGCTCTTAATATACCTGTAGAAGCTCTTAGGATTATCCTTCACCTTGTCTGCCAAAGCAACCTCATGTCTTCTTTTAGCCCTCCTGATTTCTTTCTTAAGTAGTTTCTTGCACTTTTTATACTCCTCGAGCATCTTATTTGCTCCCTGTTGCCTATACATGTCATACATCTGTCTCCTCTTCTTGATCAGAGTTCCAATATCCCTCGAGAACCAAGGTTCCTTATTCTTATTCACTTTGCCTTTAATCTTGACAGGAACATACAAACTCTGCACTCTCAAAATTTCTCCTTTAAAGACCTCCCACTTACCATTCACATCCTTGCCAGGGAACAGCCTGTCCCAATCCACGCTTTTTAGATCCTTTCTCATTTCTTCAAATTTGGCCTTTTTCCAGTTTAGAACCTCAACCCGAGGACCAGATCTGTCTTTATCCATGATCAAGTTGAAACTAATGGCGTTATGATCACTGGAACCAAAGTGTTCCCCTACACACACTTCCATCACTTGTTCTAACTCGTTTCCTAATAGGAGATCTAATATTGCATCCTCTCTAGTTGGTACCTCTATATATTGATTTAGAAAATTTTCCTGAACACATTTGACAAACTCTAACCCGTCTAGACCTTTAACAGTATGGGAGTCCCAATCTATATGTGGAAAATTAAAATCCCCTACTATCACAACTTTATGTTTCCTGCAGTTGTCTGCTAAATCTCTGCAGATTTGCACCTCCAATTCCTGCTGACTATTGGGTGGTCTATAATACACCCCCATAAATGTGGTCATACCTTTCCTGTTTCTCAGCTCCACCCATATGGCCTTGGTATACAAGCCCTCTAATCTGTCCTGCCTGAGCACTGCTGTAACATTTTCCCTGACTAGCAATGCCACTCCCCCACCCTTCATCCCTCTGCCTCTATCACGTCTGAAACATCGGAACCCTGGAACATTGAGCTGCCAATCCTGCCCCTGCTGTAGCCAAGTTTCACTATTGGTTATAATGTCATAATAATCCTCTATGATCTCCAACCACCTCGTGTTTGTGCTGATTCTGCTAACCATGCTGCTATCAGCAGTACCCCTGTGATCTCTGCCAGTAACAACCTGTTCTGGGCCTCAAGATTGTCCTACCCACACACAACCAATCCTGCGTGGGGCATCTGTGTTAAATTACACATATGTTATGGAGCTAAGATTCCATGGTTTTTTGGGAAATCTTCCTCTGCAAGTTGTAGACATCTGGGCCTTTATTTCTTCAAAATGTATCCCTATCTTGGAGAAGGGATAACCTTATACGACCATCATAAGACATACTGATTGTGATATTGCCAGCACTTTAACTTTCCTGATGTTAGGGCTAAACAAACAGCACCTGGCTGACCAATGTAACCACAAATGAATTGACCTAATCTTGCTGATCTTGAGTTGGTTTTGTCTCACATTGTGTCAGACTTGTCGCTGAACCCATATATTTACAGGGTTTCAAAACTAATGGGGAAGAATGTTACGGTGGTGTGTTTGCAGGCTTGGGGGCCTGTAAAGGTCTGTGAGTGCATTTCCTGCTGTTGATTCACCCACACCCCCTCATGGTAGATGTGGCTGTGTGCAGCAGGTTCATCCTCATGTCAATTCAGGCCCTTAACTGTCTATTTAAGGACCACTTAGGGGCCACTTCCTAACTGACCACAATTTCCTGGTCGGTGACAGGTGGGAGGCCTGGCAGGTAAGCCTGCTTGGGCTTTCTGTGGGCAGATGGGGAAGGAGGGCTTCCTCCTTTACAGTCAGCCCTTTTCTGATTAGAGGCACTCCCCTCTTCCCCACCCCCCCACCACCCCACTGCACCCAACCATCTCCTGGGGTCCCTCGGATGTGCCCTTCTCCTGGCCTGTGCACCTGGGCCTCACTCTCTTGGCTGCACTGATGGAATTAATACTTTAGAAGGAGCAGCAAATGAGGATACACATGGAAGGTCACAACAGAATGTGCAGTTGAAAATATGTTTCCATTTTCTTCCTCAAGCTAAGAACTTCTGCAAACACTTTGTTATTTTGCTTGGAATGCCATCATGCAGCTTGCCTTCCAGAAACTATATTCCTAATTATAGGCCTTTAAATCCTCAAGAACAAGAAATCAATTTATAGCCTGAAGGAGAGCTACTGGTAAGAAAAACAGAAGGACAGTAATCCTTTCTTTAAAGTAAATCATTAATATAATTCTGTTCACTGACAAGTTTCCCTGCTACTCTATTTATACTGGCAATAAAAGGTTGGATTGAACCCAATACCTAACCTCTGACAACATGAACTTTGCAACAGCTGCAATGCGATTTATTCCCGGCATAAAATCAATCTACCTCTAGGGTAGGTTTAATTTTGGGACCAATTTGGAGGCAGCACACACTAAACATTGGCTGATTCTACTGTTATATCCATCCACCAGAGATAAAGGCCATGGTACAGTGCCCACCACTTACACAATCACAGCCAGCTGCCTGTATTGTGTGAATGATACTAACCATTTACACTGTAGCCAATTATAAAGGTGTCATTTATAACATTAGGCACGCCAGCTATCTGGGCCAGCAACTAGATCAAACTTCATAGAAACATAGCACAGCACAAATTAAAGGAGACCATTTGGCTCAATGCACCTGTATTCGTTCTTTGAAAGAACTATTCAATTAGTTCTACTCTCTTGATCTTTCCACGTAGCCCAGCAGTTTTTTCCCCTTTTCAATTATTTACCCAATTCTTTTTGGAAAGTTATTATTGAATCTACTTCCATCATCCTTTCAAGCAGTGCATTCCAGGCAATAACTTACCGTTTTCTTTTTTCCTCACTTCACCTCGGGTCCTTTGGCCAATTACCTTAAATCTATATCCTCTGGTTACCCACCTTTCTGCCACTCTTTAAGATTTGGAATACTTCTATCAAATCATCCCTTAATTTTCCCTTCTCTAAGGAGATCAACTCAGTTTCTGTGGTCTCTCAATGTGATCGAAGACTTTCAATCCTGTTACTATTTTAATTAGTATCCTCAGCACCTTTCCCAATGCCTTAACATTCTTTCTAAAGTGGGATGCTCAGAACACTCCAAATGGGGCCTACTATTAGATATCACTATCATCATCATGTGTGCTCTACACAAAAGCAGGTCCTTGACTCATTGTTGATGCTTCAAGCTAAGCCAGAGAATCCCTACAGTGCAGAAGAAGGCCATCTAGCCCATTGAACCGGCATTGATTCGCCAAAAGAGCATCTTACCCATCCACTAACCTCCCCCCTCCCCTCCCTGCCCTATCCCTGTAACCCCACACATTTACCATGGCTAATCTACATCACCTACACATTTTTGGACACAATGGGACAATTTAGCATGGCCAATCCACCTAACCTGCACATCTTTGGACTATGGGAGGAAACCAGAGCATTCAGAAGAAACCCCAGCAGACACGGGGACAATATGCAAACTCCACAGACAGCCACCCAAGGATGGAATCGAACCTGTGTATGGTCTTGCTAGTTTTTGTTCATGGTGGCTTGCCATTGCCTCCCAATAGTATTATATAAAGGTTTTGTGTAGCTTTGTTGTTTTTATATTCTATTGGCAGGAATTTGTGCAGTTTTCCATCCCGCCACCCAAAAAGTCAGTGGGCAGTGTGATACTGGCTGCCCACAGCCATTTAACGTTTGATGGACATTAATTGGCTTGGGGTATACTTCTACTCCAATCTGGAATGGAAGTCCTGCCATAACGAGCTGTCAGCCAGTTAGATTCGATGAGAACCCTGTAGTCTCAGCAGTGCCAGCTTCGAGTTCCTGACGGAGAGGAACTACTGGAGGCTGGTCTGGGGTATTGCGAGGGGCTAGATGGCAAGCCCCAGAGTGAGGAATGAAGGGATTGGAGGGGAGGATGGAGGTTTGGTAGGGCGGTGTGTTTCGGAGACTGGGGAAAAAGTTAAAAAAGGAGGTATGATCCTGGGAAGGATGCCTCCAATGTGTAGAGGGGAACCCCCAAAAGGAGGTGCCCCTCCCTTGCTTAACACCAGCTGCACAGTAAAATAGAATCAACTGCATTCCCAGTGAGGCCTATTTATTTAATTAGAAGCAAAAGATTGAGAAAACAGAATTGTTGAACGGGCACCTGCTGGAGTGGCTTGATAGCTTTTTCTGCGCTGTCGGCCTCTATGACTCTATATCCACTCAAACATTGTGACCAACTTTGTGCTTGGCTTAGCCACACTAAAGTATAGAGTTGTCAAACCTGCAGGATTATCCTGGAGTGCTCAGGGATTAAAGGCCATTCTCCTGGGCTTTGTTGTGAGTAGCCCTGCCCAGGAGATAGCTCATTGTGGCAGAATGTTTTTTTAAAGATTCTTTGGGCACTAACTGTGGAGATATTGAAATGGTTTGACAGTGACACCCATATGGGCACTGAAGAGTATATTTGCTTCCTGATTGGCATGGAAAAATGGTGTTCTGCAGTAGTATGGATGTGGGGTTGTTGGAGGTTCAGAAATATGCCCAACAAGGTTTGGCAACCCTGAAATGATACCACCCCACCCCCCCCCCCCCCCCCCCCCAGATATAATAAAATAAAAGCAAAATACTGTGGATGCTGGAATCTGAAATAAAAACAGAAAATGCTGGAAAATCTCAGCAGATCTGACAGCATCTGTGGGGAGAGAATAGAGCCAACGTTTCGAGTCTAGATGACCCTTCATCAGGGATCCAAAGAAGGGTAATCTAGACTTGAAAAGTTGACTCTATTCTCTCTCCCCACAGATGCTGTCAGACCTGCTGAGATTTTCCAGCATTTTCTGTTTTTGTTCCACCCCCCTGCTTCTTTGTGTGTGGACTCCCAGGGACTTCAGAGCTAGCATGCAACAATACCGTCTCTCCCTTTCTTTTATAATAACATCATGCTTTGAGTAAATAAACTGAGAGATTTCCACAATTACATGATTTCAGTGAAAGTTAAATTGTATTCAGAAATGAGTTGCATCTCTTCATGTTTGTAACCACAGAAATGTTTCATCTTACAATTTCTCACTTGAGGACTTGAGTACAGAACCAAGACTAACGTTGCAGTGCTGCGCTGCCAGGGGTATTGTCCTTCAGCTGAGATGTCAAACCAAGGCACCTATCTGGCAGCTCAGGGAGGATGTAAAAGATTTAATGGCACTATTTCGAAGAAGAGCAGGGGAGTTATCCCTTGTGTCCTGGCCAATATTTATCCCTCAGTCAGTATCACTAAAACCAGATTATCTGATCATTATCACATTGATGTTTAGGGGAGCTTGCTGAGTGCACATTGGCTGCCACATTTCCTGTATTGCAACACTTACAAAGTACTTCATTGTCTGTGAAGTGTCTTGAAATGTCTGGTGGTTGGGAAAAATGTTCAAGATGTTCTTTCTTTTATCTTACAGCAGATTGATTCTTTTCAAATTTACACTCAATAAATTAGTAAATCTCATCTTTGTGTTGTTTCCTTCTGATATTATTGAAGAAATGACATGGTGGGCAATTCTAATGCTTTGGAATTAAACATAGTTAGGCATTAATCTCAAAGTTATTTTAAAATATTTAGGTCATAGATTGATCATTTCTTGTAACGATCAAGAATGGAGTCATAGAATCCTACAGTGCAGAAGGAGGCCATTCGGCCCATCGAGTCTGTACCGACCACAATCCCACCCAGACCCTACCCCCATAACCCCTGCATTTAGAACATAGAAAAGCTACAGCACAAACAAGCCCTTTGGCCCACAAGTTGCGCCGAACATGTCCCTACCTACTAGGCTTACCTAGAACCCTCTATCTTACTAACTTCCATGAACTTATCCAAAAGTCTCTTAAAAGACCCTATCAAATCCGCCTCCACCACGACTACCGGCAGCTGATTCCACGCACCCACCACCCTCTGAGTGAAAAACTTACCCCTAACATCTCCTCTGTACCTACTCCCCAGCACCCTAAACCTGTGACCTCTTGTGGCAACCATTTCAGCCCTGGGTAAAAGCCTCTGAGAATCCACTCTACATCTTATACACCTCTATCAGATCACCTCTCATCCTTCGCTTCTCCAAGGAGAAAAGACCTAGCTCTCTCAACCTATCCTCATAAGGCATGCTACCTAATCCAGGCAACATCCTTGTAAATCTCCTCTGCACCCTTTCTATGGCTTCCACATCCTTTCTGTAATGAGGCGACCAGAACTGGGCACAGTATTCCAGGTGGGGTCTGACCAGGGTCCTATACAGCTGCAGCATTATCTCCCGATTTCTAAACTCAATTCCTCCATTGATGAAGGCCAGTATTCCATACGCATTCTTAACTACAGCCTCTACCTGTGACGCTGCTTTGAGCATCCTATGAAACCGGACCCCAAGATCCTTCTGATCTTCCAGACTGCCAAGCGTCTTACCCTTAATATTATATTCTTTCATCCTATTCGACCTGCCAAAATGAACCACCACACACTTATCTGAGCTGAAGTCCATTTACCCTAGTTAGTCCCCCTGACACTAAGGGGCAATTTAGCATGGCCAATCCACCTAACCCGCACATCTTTGGACTGCGGAAGGAAACCAGAGCACCTGAAGGAAACTCACACAAACACGAGGAGAACGTGCAAACTCTGCACAGACAGTGACCCAAGCCAGGAATCAAACTTGAGTCCCTGGCACTGTGAGGAAGCAATGCTAACCACTGTGCCACCGTGCCAAATCAGTCAAAGCATTGATTTTTGGCCTAATCACTAAGTTGCTAGTCATATCCCTTCTCCTATCCCTGACCTCTTAATATTCTAACTTCTACTCCAACTCCTCTGCTCTCCTTGGGTTCCTCTCCTCCTGAAAATGTATGTGCTGCATCTTCAGTTCCCTCCCACCAAATGTGTGCTCACTCAATTATCTTTTCATGCCTCAGCGAACATTGTACATAGGTCCCCCTGTCCAGGCACCATCCTTCGTCTTTTCACAACTACCACTGTCAGCTTCCTCCACAAACTGTTCCATTTATCCCCATTGAGCCCGCGCGCCAAAGCTCCTCATCCTCTCCAGGACCTCCAATTCAGTGACTTCTCCCAACTACATGCTCATATTTCCCACTTTAACCTCTGTTCAAATATTTTCAGTCTATTTTCCCACAGGATTAAGACTGCCATTTTCAAGGTCACCAATTAAGTCCTTTGTTATTGTAACTATGGTGCACTAACCCTCCTTGATTTTCTTGATCTCCCTATAAGATTCAAAATTGCCAATTACTCAGTCCTCCTTCACCATCTCTCATCTGTGTTATTCTGTAGTACTATAGTTTATTTCAACTGACCCTTACATCTAAATGGGAATGAACGAGAACTCAGTACAGCTGTAAAATGATTTCCACTCTGTTTTATTGCAGCTCTCTTGAGAGAATGACTAACATTTCATTGGCCTTTTTAAATTAATCTTTGTACCCATCCACTAGCTTTAAAACTGACAGCTGTGTCCATTATGAATTCTTGGCTGAATTTCAAATGCTCCAGAACCACTTATCTCAGCAGGAGATTGTATAAATAGTTGTATTAGCACTTTAAGAGGTTATTAAAGGATTATCTGTCTTTGATGTGGTCAGTGAAATAGATTTTTTAGAACAGATTGACCATTTGAGGAGATTATTTTTTTTAATAGATTATTTTGAAGGAGGGTTTTTCAATGGAAATTGTGTTTGAATGATAACTCCATTGGATTGTTAGATGTTGATATGTTAATGTTAATTTCAAAGACATAACCCCTGCTTACTGCCCTTAGTGAATACTAAGTGTGTGATGATGAAGATACATGGGGAGTACGGAGGGGGCATGAGAGATATGAGCAGACATGCGGTATGTGAGGGAGAATGAAGGGGGAATGGGGAAAAGGGGGGACATGGGGAGTAAAAGGGTACATGAATGAAGCATGATGATATGAAAGAGCACAGAATGGACTTGTGGGATATGGAGTGCATGTGGGGTGGGCAGGGAGGTGAAAAAGGTGAGAGTTTGAGGGCCTGATATTCATCATTAAAACTGGGCTGATTTTCCCTTCCTGTCTCCATCACAATATCAAACTGACCCACAGAGTTCTCAATCAGTGTTTTGTTCTGTTTAGAAGGCATAATGACACTTTGGGAAAAGTATTACAATATATCTTCACACTTACACGATGCTGATCAATATGATGGTAAACTTATCTTTGTAGAACGGAACCCTGTTATCAATCACTGCAATCACTTCCCCACTCTAGACTGGGGGGAATGGGGGAAGGAGGGGAGGGGGGGTGCGGACCCCCATACTTCATGACTCTAAGGTGCCACAACTCCACAAAAATTGTGGGGGGCAAATTTGAACCACCCACCGCCGCAACGGAGCCAGTAGGGTGGTGCGTGCGGGCAGGTTACCCATACCTTCATTGCATACTGGCAAAAAGAGCGAAAACTGGGAATGGGGACCTAAAACCCAAAATCAGGTCCCACATATCATTCTTAAAGGAATCCCTGAGTCAGTCTGACTCATTGGAAACCAGTGCCTTAATAACTTAAGCTTGAGACCCTAAGCCTCTGTGCTCACCAGTTTCTAACTTTTATCTTTCTTAGGTCCAAATTGGATAATTTCAGCTTTGTATGGGTTCTACTCTCGCTCCTGGATAACGGTGTATGCTTTTGTCGCCGCCCCATATTTGAGCAGAAGGCTGCAGCCCACCCCATGAACCTCTTCCCATCATCACTCACCTGTGGGTTGGCATCCAGTGGGTGTACTACTGACAGCAGCCAGGTGGCTGCCTGTGGCACTGCCAGGCACAGAACAGTTGCCAGCCCTCGGTGGGTGAGTCTTCTGTCCCTTGGGTCCTTGATCCTGAGGGGAGGCCTGCCAGTGTCCTGTGAAGTGCCTGTGTAGCGCAATGCATAGCAGGTCTTACCAAAAAGAGATGATGTGGGGCTCTCACTGACTCTCCAGAGGATGATTGGAACCCATGTTGCCTCCACAAGATTCTGCCCCATGAGTCCTGGACATCTGTCTATCTTTAATATCAATTGTTTATTACCGTTCTTTATACTTAGGCTGAATCTCTTAGTTCTTCCCCTTGATTTATTTCGAGTTTCTTTACACCTCTGGTCTTTTATCTTTATCCTTATTTTGAGGATCACTGCACTTCTTGACATGGTGGTACAGTGGTTAGCACTGTTGCCTCACAGCACCAGGGACCCAGGTTCGATTCCCGGCTGGGGTCACTGACTGTGTGGAGTCTGTACGTTCTCCCTATGTCTGCGCGGCTTTCCTCCAGGTGCTCTGGTTTCCTCCCACAGTCCAAAAGATGTGCTGGTTAGGTGCATTGGCCATGATAAATTCTCCCTCAGTGTATCCAAACAGGCGCCAGAATGTGGCGAAGAGGGGATTTTCACAGTAACTTCATTGCAGTGTGAATGTAAGCCTACTTGTGAGTAATAAATAAACTTTAACTTTACTTTAGTAGTTTCCGGCCTCACCCATCACTGGAATCTTCCAATCCCACCAAAATTCTTTGGACTTTCTGCTGCATCCCCTGTGGAAGGGCCATCTCGGTGGGGCTGAAAAATCCCAGCCTTCATCTTTCATTAAGCCTTTTTCTTTTAGTTTTATAATATTTCTCACACCCTTTGTTGATCAAGATTGTTTAATTACACAAGTAGACATCTTGCCCTTAAAGGGTACATGTAGGTCTTGTGTATGTGCCCTATAAAATGCAAGCTCTTGATTTGTAGAATTTTGGTCTGTGAATGTCAATAGTTAATCAAACAAAGCCAAAGAGCCATAACTCTTACAATCTAAAACGTATATATTTTATTCTCTACCACATTGAGTTAAAGTAACCAAATTTCATCAATTAACTCTGAGCATTGTAAATTACTGGGAGTGCTTTGGATGCCTGCGATCTATCTGGCCCCTGTGAAGTTCAGTGAATGAAAGACTGATTTGATGTGGTCACTCGTAGAAGCTCCAGTTCTGCCTTCCAGTGGGCATACCTAAAAATGGCCACCAGAAAAAAGCGAGAAGAAATTGGGAATAGAGGGCTGGAAAAATTCCCTCCAATTTCATTTGTATTGGGCTTGTACTGATCCGATGTGCAAATTGATTTCACTGACAGTTGCCCTTTTCCTAACCCATTCCCTGGGTCTTGCCTTGCACTTGCATTTAGATGGTACATTGCATATCCTCAGATCTTAGAACATAGAACATAGAACAGTACAGCACAGAACAGGCTCTTCGGCCCACGATGTTGTGCCGAGCTTTATCTGAAACCAAGATCAAGCTATCCCACTCCCTATCATCCTGGTGTGCTCCATGTGCCTATCCAATAACCGCTTAAATGTTCCTAAAGTGTCTGACTCCACTATCACTGCAGGCAGTCCATTCCACACCCCAACCACTCTCTGCGTAAAGAACCTACCTCTGATATCCTTCCTATATCTCCCACCATGAACCCTATAGTTATGCCCCCTTGTAATAGCTCCATCCACCCGAGGAAATAGTCTTTGAACGTTCACTCTATCTATCCCCTTCATCATTTTATAAACCTCTATTAAGTCTCCCCTCAGCCTCCTCCGTTCCAGAGAGAACAGCCCTAGCTCCCTCAACCTTTCCTCATAAGACCTACCCTCCAAACCAGGCAGCATCCTGGTAAATCTCCTCTGCACTCTTTCCAGCGCTTCCACATCCTTCTTATAGTGAGGTGACCAGAACTGCACACAATATTCCAAATGTGGTCTCACCACACTAGACTGCAGCTAGTGAATTGTATGGAGCTATCGTTACGATGGGTAGGGCGGCACCTCTTCTTTGAAAAATGCTACAGGGATAAGGTACAGCCAATTGAAGAATCAAATAGGGTCTTGATTTATGGGGCACTGTGCAAGACAAATCTCAGGAAATCTCAATAATGGGGAGGTGATGGCCTAGTAGTATTATCGCTGGACTATTAATCCAGAAACTCAACTAATGTTCTGGAGACCAGGGTTCAAATCCCACCAGATGGTGAAATTTGAATGCAATAAAGTATATCTGGAAATAATAATCTACTGATGACCATGAAAGCATTGTCGATTGTCGGAAAAACCCATCTGGTTCACTAATGCCCTTTAGGGAAGGAAATCTGCCATCCTACCTGGTCTGACCTAAATGTGACTCCAGAGCCACAGCAATGTGGTTGACTCTTAACTGCCCTCCAAGGGTGACTAGGGATGGGCAAAAATGCTGGTCAGCCAGCTCCCATGTTCCACAAAATGAATTTTAAGAAGGGAAAGCGTAAAGCTGGCAAAAAGGTCTCTCACTTCACTTTATCAGCCTTTGGCCTGAGTGAGGGAAGTTCTCCTGAGGCAAAGTGCAGAATAACAAGTTTCTATGAATTTGGAGGGTGGCAAATATTCACAGAAATAGATCCAGGTTTATTTTAAAATAAAAGAATTGGTAGAAGAAGAAACACAAGCAGAATATTATAAGACCTAAAAATGTGACCAGGTATTAACATGGTATTAATATATATGCTTGTCAAATGTTAGACTTTCTGTGAATAACTAAGTAAGTTTGGGCTGCTTAGCTTTATTATTTCTCATCTCTATCCAAACTAATTCCACATCTTGATCTCCAGAACTAAGGTCATCTCTCTCTATTGTACCAACATTATTGTTAATTTATAGAGCTACCCCTTAATATTTCCCTAGCTTCCTGTTCTTCCTAAATCACATGCACTCTTGAATATCCAGGTCCCAGTATTTGTCACTTTGCAGTTCTTTGTACTGGCTATCAGATCATACGTATTGATTTCTATTTGTGCTGTCAATTCATTTGTTTTGTTATGAATGCTAGTCTTTAGTTCTATCTTTTTATTTCTTCTATAACTTCTAGCCTTACCTGCTCATGCACTCTTAGTTTGTACACTCTTGCCATGCTCTGATTGGCACTCCCCTTATTCCTAACTTACTTTTTTGCCTGGCCTTCAACTCATCACATTTTCCCAAGCTTAATCCCTTAAGCCCACTATTTAGTTCAAACACTCTCTACTGCTCTAGTTATACAACTCACCAGAACACTTATCCCAGCATGATTTAGATGAAGACCCACACAATGGTACAGCTCCCACTTTCTCCAGTGCTGGTGCCAGTGCCCAATGAATCAAACCCATTTCTCCCACAGCAATTTTTGAGCCATTATTTATTATCTGATTTACCCCAGCTCCATTTACTTGTGCTCAGGTAGTAATCTCTTTGTTTAACTGGAGTGAGACTGGGGGAGAGAGTCTTAGCAGGAGTGCTGAGAGTAAGCTAAGAAGTGATTTAATTATTCATTTATTCATTTAAGGGTATTCCTAGTATATTTCGCGGGCTTTTTTCAGGGTTTTGAATTGAGGAAGTGAGGTCAGCTGAAGGGGATTCTGGGAGGTTGAGTCTTAGTATAAAAGGCAGTTACCTGGGGGGTTCGCCGGGAGCATAAAAAGCCGGCTGCACTATACAGCGGGCAGCGTCGGGAGCGGGCAGGGGAGTGAGTGGGTAGCAGAGTGTGCACTATAAGGGCTTTGGCTCACAGGGATTAGGCTGAAAGGGCGAGGCAAGGCTAGTTATTTTTTACCCAACCCTATAAAGGATAAGGGCAGGTATGAGTGATTGGCCAGTTCAGTGCTTCCGATGTGGGATGTGGGAGTTCCTGCAAACACCTAGCTTCCCAGAGGTTCACATATGTGCCAGGTGCATGGAACTGCAGCTCTTGAGGGACCGTGTCAGGGAACAGGAGCTGCAGATCGCTGACCTTAGTCTAGTCAGGGAAAATGGGAGAAAAATTGACAGCAGCTATAGGCAACTAGTTACACCGGGGCATCGGGAGAATGACACGTGGGTCACAGTTAGGAGGAGTAAAGGGCAGAAGGGTAAAGTACAAGGGAGGACTCCAGTGGTGGTCTCTCAAAATAGGAAGGGCTTGGTGACAGGTGTGAGAGGGGAGGGGAGTGAACAGTTAGAAGAGGGGTCACCTGTGGTTGTCCCACTCCAAAACAGGTATATTGTTTTAGATAGTGTGGAGGAGTGTGCCTCTCCAGGGGTAAGACACAGTGACCAGGTCACTGGCACACAGTCAGGCTCTGTGGCCCGGAAAGGGAAGAGAGGGGTTAGGAGAGCGATAGTGGTGGGGGATGCATCAGTTAGAGGCACAGACAGGCGATTCTGTGGGGGCGAACGGGACTCCAGGATGGTAGTCTGCCTACCTGGTGCTGGGGTCACGGATGTCTCCGAGCGGATAGGAGGCATATTAAAAGGGGAAGATAAAGAAACGGATGTCATTATACACTTTGGTGGAAATGACGTAGATAGGAAGAGTAGGGGGGTCCTAAGAGAGCAATTCAGGGAGTTGGGAAATAGGTTAAAAAGTAGGGTCACTAGGGTGGCCATCTCTGGGCTGCTCCCAATGCCTCGTGCCAGTGAGGCTAAGAATAGGGAGTTGGTACAAATGAATGCCTGGCTAAAGGACTGGTCCAAGAGGGAGGGCTTTATTTTCATAGATCAATGGGAGGTTTTCAGGAGAGGATGGCACCTGTACAAGAGGGAGGGGTCACAACTAAGTTGGAAGGGCACAAATATCCTGGCTGGGAGCTTTGCTAGTGCAGTTCGGGGGGGTTTAAACTAGTATGGCAGGGGGGTGGGGATCAAACTATTAGGTCTATAAGTGTGGTGGCTGGGGACGAGCTTGGGGCTGGGACAAGGCTGGCAAAGAAGAAGAGCACTCTGGGGGAGGACGACCTCACTGAGCCTGGAGGTCTGGAGTGCTTATACTTCAATGCAAGGAGCGTAGCAGGTAAAACAGACGAACTTGGGGCCTTAATGCGCACGCGGAATTTGGATGTGGTTGCGGTGACAGAGACTTGGTTGAAAGAGGGACAGGACTGGCAGCTGAATATTCCAGGGTACAAGTGTTTTAGGCGAGACAGAGGAGGGGCCAAAAGAGGTGGGGGAGTAGCGGTATTAGTTGGAGAGCATATTACAGCGGTGCAGAGGGAGGACAATTCAGAGGAGTCGTGTAACGAGTCACTCTGGGTGGAGCTTAGAAACAGGAAAGGCGCAGTCACTATGTTGGGGGTGTACTACAGGCCCCCCAACAGCCCAAGGGAAGTGGAAGAATGGATATGTCAGGAGATACTGGATAGGTGCAGGAAATATAGGGTTGTTGTCGTGGGAGACTTCAATTTCCCTGGTATAGACTGGAAATCGCTGAGGGCAGGGACTCTGGATGGGGAGGAATTTGTAAAATGTGTACAGGAGGGTTCGTTGGAACAATATGTAGACAGCCTGACTAGAGAGGGGGCTATACTGGACCTGGTACTGGGGAATGAGCCCGGTCAGCTCTTCAAAGTTTTGGTTGGGGAACATGTGGCAAATAGTGACCACAATTCTGTTAGCTTTAGGATAGTGATGGAAAAGGATGAGTGGTGTCCCAAGGGTAAGGTGTTGGATTGGGGGAAGGCTAACTTTATTGGGATCAGGCAGAAATTGGCAGCTCTTGATTGGGAGAGGCTGTTTGAGGGTAAATCCACATCTGGTATGTGGCAGTCTTTTAAGGAACGGTTGTTAGGGCTACAGGACAAGCATGTGCCTGTAAAAAAGAAGGATAGGAAGGGTAGGATTAGAGAACCGTGGATAACCAGGGAAATTGAGGGACTGGTCAAAAAGAAAAGAGAGGCGTATGTTAGGCCCAAGCAGCTAAAAACGGAGGGAGCTCTGGAGGAGTACAATGAAAGTAGGAAAGTACTCAAACGGGGAATTAGAAGAGCAAAAAGGGGTCACGAAATGTTCTTGGCAGACAGGATTAAGGAGAATCCCAAGGCATTTTATTCATACGTTAGGAACAAAAGGGTTGTTAGGGAAAAAATCGGACCTCTCAGGGACAAAAGTGGGGACTTATGCTTGGAGCCCAAAGAAGTAGGGGAGATCCTAAATGAATACTTTGCGTCGGTATTCACAAAGGATAGGGATGTGTTGACTGGGAGTGTCTCTGAGGGGAGTGTTGAACCGTTGGAGAAAATCTCCATTACAAAGGAGGAAGTGTTAGGTTTGTTAGAGAATATAAAGACTGACAAATCCCCAGGGCCTGATGGAATCTATCCAAGGCTGCTCAGGGAGACGAGAGGTGAAATCGTTGGGCCTCTGACGCAAATCTTTGTCTCGTCACTGGATGCAGGTGAGGTCCCAGAGGATTGGAGGATAGCCAATGTGGTCCCGTTATTTAAGAAGGGTAGGAAGGATAACCCGGGTAATTATAGGCCGGTGAGCTTGACGTCCGTGGTGGGGAAGTTGTTGGAGAAGATTCTTAGAGATAGGATGTATGCGCATTTAGAAAGGAATAAACTCATTAACGATAGTCAGCATGGTTTTGTGAGAGGGAGGTCATGCCTCACTAACCTGGTGGTGTTTTTTGAAGAAGTGACCAAAATGGTTGACGAAGGAAGGGCCGTGGATGTTGTCTATATGGACTTTAGTAAAGCGTTTGACAAAGTCCCTCATGGTAGGCTAGTGAAAAAGGTTGGATCTCATGGGATAAAGGGGGAGGTGGCTAGATGGGTGGAGAACTGGCTTGGTCATAGAAGACAGAGGGTGGTAGTGGAAGGGTCTTTTTCCGGCTGGAGGCCTGTGACTAGTGGTGTACCGCAGGGCTCTGTATTGGGACCTCTGCTGTTTGTGATTTATAGAAATGATCTGGAAGAAGGAGTAACTGGGGTGATCAGTAAGTTTGCGGACGACACAAAACTGGCAGGACTTGCAGATAGTGAGGAACATTGTCAGAGGCTACAGAAGGATATAGATAGGCTGGAAATTTGGGCAAGGAAATGGCAGATGGGGTTCAATCCTGATAAATGCGAAGTGATGCATTTTGGTGGGAATAATGTAGGGAGGAGCTACACGATAAATGGAAGAACCATAAAGGGTGTAGAGACGCAGAGGGACCTGGGTGTGCAAGTCCACAGATCTTTGAAGGTGACGTCACAGGTGGAGAAGGTGGTGAAGAAGGCATATGGCATGCTTGCCTTTATAGGACGGGGCATAGAGTATAAGAGTTGGGGTCTGATGTTGCAGATGTATAGAACGTTGGTTCGGCCGCATTTGGAATACTGCGTCCAGTTCTGGTCGCCACACTACCAGAAGGACGTGGAGGCTTTGGAGAGAGTACAGAGGAGGTTTACCAGGATGTTGCCTGGTATGGAGAGGCATGGTTATGAGGAGAGATTGGGGAAACTGGGGTTGTTCTCCTTGGAAAGACGGAGGATGAGGGGAGACTTAATAGAGGTGTATAAAATTATGAAAGGCATAGATAGGGTGAACGGTGGGAAGCTTTTCCCCGGGTCGGTGGTGACGTTCACGAGGGGTCATAGGTTCAAGGTGAAGGGGGGGAGGTTTAACACAGATATCAGAAGGACATATTTTACACAGAGGGTCGTGGGGGCCTGGAATGTGTTGCCGGGCAAGGTGGTGGAGGCGGACACACTGGGAACGTTTAAGACTTATCTAGACAGCTATATGAACGGAGTGGGAATGGAGGGATACAAAAGAGTGGTCTAGTTTGGACCAGGGAACGGTGCGGGCTAATTGTTCCTTGTTTCTCGTTTCAAGGCTTCATTCTATGATCATCTTGCTGGTGCCAGTACAGAGCGAGACTGCGGATAGTTGGGAACCTGTCTCGGGGGCAGGGAATTCATATGGTGTTCGTGGAAGTGGAAATGACTAGGGTTGGGAAGCATTTTCCGATCAGGGCCAGTGTGATCTCCTGGACTCGTTTCGATCGCCTCAGGGGGTCGGAGAGGAATTTCCCAGATTTTTTTTCCCCATATTGGCCCTGGGGTTTTCACTCTGGGTTTTCGCCTCTCCCTGGAGATCACATGGTCTGGAATGGGGGGGTGGGGGTGAGTTAATAGGTTGTGATGAACAAAGCATCGTAGCTGTGAGGGACAGCTCGGTGGATAGGATATTGGTATGTAGATAGGCTGGAAAATTGGGCGGGGATCCTGGATTCAGGATTCAATCCTGGACCGGGGAGCGGCGCGGGCTTGGAGGGCCGAAGGGCCTGTTCCTGTGCTGTATTGTTCTTTGTTCTTTGTTCTTTGTAAAGATTGTTATCTTTGAGGTTCTGCTTTTGAATCTAACCCCTAATTGTTCATATCCCCTCAGCAGGACCTCTTTCTGAGTTCTATGTGGACTATGACCACTGGATTCTCCCCCTCCGACTGCAAATTCCTTTCCAGACTAGAGCAGATGTTCCAAATCCTGGCAGCAGGCAGGCAACACAGCCATCTGGACTCTTGCTTTTGGCTGCAGAAAACCGAGTCTATCCCTCTGATTGTACTGTTCCCAAATACCAATGCATTCCTATTAACTTCATGCTTGAATGGCTAACCTATAAGTGAAATATTGCTTTGGAACTGAATAGTAATTAGTTCGAAGTTAAGAGTTTGTTTCTTTATATGTTTAAAGATTGTTCAACAGTAAGAGTTATTTTGTCAGATGTATATCTAAACTGTGTTATGAATAGAGCTTGTTTTGGTAAAAAGATCCCTAATTTGTCAGTAGAATCATTCCTGAAGTGAAGCATCCTTTCCTCACACTGATGCCAAAATAAAAAAATTATTGGGGTCTAGTATGGCTTCATAATATACCTTGGGGTTTCTGATCTGATACACTAACAACCCCCATACCACCCTTACTCACAGTCATATCCTCCTGTCCCTGACCAAATCAGAAGACCCTATTGTAAGATGTGTGACTGTCTTCTGGCACAAACTGTCTCGTAACTTCCCCACTCCCCGATGCATCGCAGTGTTTGCAGTTTAGTCTCAGCTCAATGACTCTGAGCCGAAACTCCAAATGCAGCAAGCAGTTGCTGCAGACTTGTTTATCCTGGATCACCACGGTGTCCAGGAACTTGCACATTCTGCAGCCACAACTCATCATCTGCCTGCCACCTTTATTGTTCGTTAGTTAATTTATTCTCAATTAATTTTTAATTAATAGACACTGCTACTCCCAATAACATTTACTACTATTAGCAAACCTTATAAGTTTCATGATTTTGGAAGATAAATAAGCAAAATATTCACCAATTTCTTTCAGAACCTGGCACTCTGCTCTGGAACCACAGACTGGGCCGGGCTGGATTGGATAGCTGTTTGAGATTGTGCTGATTGCCTCCAGGGCTTCTTTTCTCACACTCCTGGGGGTTATCATTGACCAGCAACTGAACATATAAACACTGGCTACAAGGGTAGTCCAGAGGCTGGGAATTCTACGGACTGTAACTCCTGATTCCCCAAAGCCTGTCCACCATCTACAAGGCACAAGTCAGGAGTGTGATGAAATTCTCTCTGCTTGCCTGGATGAGTGCAGCTCCAACAACACTTAAGAAGCTCAACACCATGTAGGACAAAGAAGCCCACTTTATTGGCATCCCATCGATCACCTTCAACATTCAATCCCTCCACCATCAATGCACAGTGACGGCAGTGTGAACCATCCACTAAATGCACTGCAGCAAATCAGCAACTTCTAAACCCGTGACATCAGCCACCTAGAACACCACCACCTGCAAGTTCTCCTCCAAGTCACACACCTTCCTGACTTGGCAGTTTAGCACCATTCCTTCACTGTTGCTGGTTCAAAATCCTGGCAATCTCTCCAGAACAGCACTGTGGCTGTCTCTACAGCATAGAAGATTGCAGTTGTTCAAGAAGGCAGCTCACAACCACATTCTAAAGGACAAGTTGGAATGGACAATAAATGTTGCCCCAGCGAGTGACGCACACATCTCATGAATGAACTTTTAAAAAAAAAATTGTGCCATTCTGATTGGCTGTTTAGTTATAATGCATTTCACCAGCAAGAAAATGGAAGCATGAAGTGATGCTTAAACATATAGAACATAGACCATTACAGCGCAGTACAGGCCCTTCGGCCCTCGATGTTGCGCCGACCAGTGAAACCTATCTAAAGCCCCTCTAATCTACACTATTCCAATATCATCCATATGTTTATCCAATAACCATTTGAATGCTCTTAATGTTGACGAGTCCACTACTGCTGCAGGCAGGGCATTCCACGCCCTTACGACTCTCTGAGTAAAGAACCTACCTCTAACATCTGTCCTATATCTTTCACCCCTCAATTTAAAGCTATGTCCCCTCGTGTTAGCCATCACCATGCGAGGAAAAAGGCTCTCACTATCCACCCTATCTAATCCTCTGATCATCTTGTATGCCTCTATTAAGTCACCTCTTAACCTTCTTCTCTCTAACGAAAACAACCTCAAGCCCCTCAGCCTTTCCTCATACGATTTTCCCACCATACCAGGCAACATCCTGGTAAATCTCCTCTGCACCCTTTCCAACGCTTCCACATCTTTCCTATAATGCGGTGACCAGAACTGTACGCAATACTCCAAGTGCGGCCGCACCAGAGTTTTGTACAGTTGCAGCATGACCTCCTGGCTCTGAAACTCAATCCCTCTACCAATAAAAACTAACACACCATACGCCTTCTTAACAACCCTATCAACCTGGGTGCCAACTTTCAGGGATCTATGCACATGGACACCCAGATCCCTCTGTTCATCCACACTACCAAGTATCTTACCATTAGCCCAGTATCCTGTATTCCTGTTACTCCTTCCAAAGTGAATCACCTCACACTTTTCTGCAATGAACTCCATTTGCCACCTCTCAGCCCAGCTCTGCAGCTTATCTATGTCCCTCTGTAACCTGCGACTTCCCTCCGCACTGTCTACAACTCCACCGACTTTAGTGTCATCCGCAAATTTACTAATACATCCTTCCACGCCCTCATCCAGGTCATTAATAAAAATCACAAACAGCAGTGGCCCCAAAACAGATCCTTGCGGTACACCACTAGTAACTGAACTCCAGGATGAATATTTCCCATCAACTACCACCCTCTGTTTTCTTACCGCTAGTCAATTCCTGATCCAAACCACTAAATCACCCTCAACCCCATGTGTCCGTATTTTCTGCAATAGCTTACCATGGGGAACCTTACCAAACGCTTTGCTGAAATCCATATACACCACATCAACCGCTTTACCCTCATCCACCTCTTTGGTCACCTTCTCAAAGAACTCAATAAGGTTTGTGAGGCACGACCTACCCTTCACAAAACCGTGCTGACTATCCCTAATCAAATTATTCCTTTCTAGGTGATTATAAAACTCTTATAATCCTTTCCAAAACTATGCCCACAACAGAAGTAAGGCTCACCGGTCTATAATTACCAGGGTTGTCCCTATTCCCCTTTTTGAACAAGGGGACAACATTTACTATCCTCCAGTCTTCTGGCATTGTTCCTGTAGACAATGACAACCCAAAGATCAAAGCCAAAGGCTCTGCAATCTCCTCTCTAGCCTCCCAGAGAATCCTAGGATAAATCCCATCCGGCCCAGGGGACTTAGCTGTTTTTACCCTTTCCAGAATTGCTAACACCTCCTCCTTATGAACCTCAATCCAGTCCAGTCCAACAGCCTGATCTCAGTACTCCCCTCGACAACACTATCCCTCTCCTGTGTAAATACCAACGAAAAATATTCATTTAGTGCCTCTCCTATCTTTTCAGACTCCACGCACAACTTCCCACTACTGTCCTTGACTGGCCCTAATCTTACCCTAGTCATTCTTTTACTCCTGACATAGAAAGGTTTAGGGTTTTCCTTGATCCTACCTGCCAAAGACTTCTCATGTCCCCTCCTGGCTCTTCTTAACTCTTTCTTTAGGTCCTTCCTGGCTAAGTTGTAACTCTCAAGCACCCTAACTGAGCCTTCATGTCTCATCTTAACATAAGTCTCCTTCTTCCTCTTCACAATAGATTCAACCTCTTTAGTAAACCACGGTTCCCTCACACGAGTGCTTCCTCCCTGCCTGACAGGTACATATTTATCAAGGACGAGTAGTAGCTGTTCCTTGAACAAGCTCCACATTACAATTGTGCCCATCCCCTGCAGTTTCCTTCCCCAACCTATGACACCTAAATCTTGCCTAACGCATCATAATTTCCTTTCCCCCAGCTATAACTCTTGCCCTTTGGTATATACCTATCCCTTTCCATTGCGAAGGTAAACGTAATCGAATTGTGGTCACTGTCACCAAAGTGCTCACCTACCTCCAAATCTAACACCTGGCCTGGTTCATTACCCAGTACCAAATCCAATGTGGCCTCGCCTCTTGTTGGTCTATCTACATATTGTGTCAGGAAGCCTTCCTGCACACATTGGACAAAAACTGACCCCTCTAAAGTACTCGAACTATAGCTTTTCCAGTCAATATTTGTAAGGTTAAAGTCCCCCATAACAATTACCCTGTTACTTTCGCTCCTATCCAGAATCAGCTTTGCAATCCTTTCCTCTACATCTCTGGAACTTTTCGGAGGTCTATAAAAAACTCCCAACAGGGTGACCTCTCCTTTCCTGTTTCTAACCTCCGCCCAAACTACCTCAGTAGACGAGTCCTCATCAAATGTCCTTTCTGCCACCGTAATACTGTCCTTGACTAACAATGCCACACCTCCCCCTCTTTTACCATCTTCCCTGCACTTACTGAAACATCTAAACCCTGGAACCTGCAACAACCATTCTTGTCCCTGCTCTATCTATGTCTCCGAGATGGCCACAACATCGAAACTCCAGGTACCAACCCATGCTACAAGCTCACCCACCTTATTCTGGATGCTCCTGGCGTTGAAGTATACACACTTCAAACCACCTTCCTGCCTGCCAGTACACTCTTGCGACCTTGAAACCTCATCCATGACCTCACTACTCTCAACCTCCTGTACACCGGAGCTACAATTCAGGTACCCACCCCCCTGCTGAATTAGGTTAAACCCTCCCGAAGAGCATCAGCAAATTTCCCCCCGAAGATATTGGTACCCCTCTGGTTCAGGTGCCGACCATCCTGTTTGTAGAGGTCCCACCTACCCCAGAAAGAGCCCCAGTTGTCCAGGTATCTGAAACCCTCCCTCCTGCACCATCCCTGTAACCACGTGTTCAACTGCTCTCTCTCCCTATTCCTCTCCTCACTATCACGTGGCACGGGTAACAAGCCAGAGATAACAACTCTGTTTGTTCTAGCCCTAAGCTTCCACCCTAACTCCCTGAATTTCTGCCTGACATCCCCATCCCTTTTCCTACCTATGTCTTGAGTGCCTATAAGAACTACAACTTGGGGCTAGTCCCCCTCCCTCTTAAGGAGTTCGAAAACACGATCCGAGACATCATGGACTCTGGCTCCTGGGAGGCAACACACCAACCGCGAGTCTCTCTCATTCCCGCAGAATCTCCTATCTGTCCCTTTAACAATGGAGTCCCCAATGACTAATCCTCTACACCTCTCCCCCCTTCCCTTCTGAGCCACAAGGACAGACTCTGAGTCAGCGACCTGTATCCCATGGCTTACCCCTGCTAAGTCCCCTCCCCCAACAGCATCCAAAAGTGTACTATCCCCAATTTCTGCTACATTTCTTTTTTCTCCCCCCACTTGAACGGTTCCCTGTACCCTGGTGCTGTGGTCAGTTTGCTCATCCTCCCTTTCCCTTCCCTCCTGAGCTACAGGGCTGGACTCTGTGCCGGAGGCATGGCCACTGTTGCTTCCCCCAGGTAGGCTGCTCCCCCCAGCAGCACTCAAACAGGAGTACTTATTTTTAAGGGGCACAGCCACCGGGGTACTCTCTAGTACCTGACCTTTCCCCTTCCTAACTGTGACCCACGTGTCTTCCTCCCGTGGCCCCGGTGTGACCACCTGCCTGTAACTCTTCTCTATCACCTCCTCATTCTCCCTGACCAGACGAAGGTCATCGAGCCGCAGCTCCAATACCGTAATACGGTCTCTTAGGAGCTGCAGTTCGATGCAACCGGCGCAGATATGGACGTCCGGGAGGCTAGCTGACTCCAGGAACTCCCACATCCGACACCAAGAACAACAAACTGGACTTTCACTCATAATTCCCCTTTCTTCAAGTACACTGGTAAAACTACGATATGAACCTAACATGCCTCGCCCGTTTCCGAGTAAGCCCGTTGAGCCAAAGCCCTTCAGCCCTCACTCTACTACCTGCTCACTCCGCTGCCCGCTAACGACGCTGCCCGCTGGGTAGTGCGGCCTGCTTTTTAAACCTCACGCGCTGAAAAAAAAACCTACACCCTTCCCACAATACCCCGCGGCTACTTCCCGTTTGTAGTTTAAAGTTTTTTAAAAATAAAGCCTACAAATAAAGCTTACCTCTGATTTAAATATAAAAGGAAAAAAAACCAAGTCATGAGGAATATTAAACTTACGAATTGTACTTTTACTTGTGTTCCAGATGGAAGATTGAAACATATAGGAGTCATTGCGCCATTGAGGGGTCAAACCTTAGTCAGTTCCCATTACAGATTGACAATTTTGATTAATGCTTCATCAATGCATTGTGTAAATTAACCCATAATCACACATTTAAGCAACCTTCATGAACAATGACCTGTGTTATTGTGGGGCCACAAAGAGCATGCTAGGAGCCTGGGAAGGGAGTGGTGGGGAGGGGTGGGGGGGAGGGTGGAGGGGAGGAGGGTCGAGGGGAGGAGGGTGGAGGGGAAGGGGGGAGAGTTGGTTAGTAGGACCGGGTTGCGGGGTGTTGGGAGGCAGAGGTGGGGTGATATCCCTCTCGGCTTCTCTCTGTTGATGATGACATTTAACCAGCGGTGAGTAAGATAGCCAATGGCCTTCCACATTTAGGCTAATTGAGACTCTTAGATGTTCTATTAAGGGCCGCATATAAGGGCCACTTCTCGTCGCTGTTGCTATTTTTCTAGTTATGTGTGGGCACTGCACAGGATAGTGAGACTGCTTGGTCTCCCTCTAGGTTTGGGGTTAGTGGAAGGGGAGGGAGGAGTAGGGCCCTTCTGACAGGGCAGCAAGTGGCCCATGGAAGGGGTAAAGCTCTTGGAAAGATGCCAAGGTCTGGATGGCCTCAATTTTCCAAACCCTTCTCTGCTGCTACCAGGATGCAGTCTCAGCAGTTACTGAAGAGGTGCTGGCTATCTGATTGTCCCACAGCTTTTGGGAGTGGGACCTCGGTCCTTAATCGTCTGCAGACAATTAATCAATTGATGCACATAAAATGCAGTCAGGGTTTGCAGAACTGTCACTCTTCAGCCTCTATCTTGATTGTTCATAAATAAATATCTTGACTTGAAATCTCTGAAATTCCTGGAATTCTTTGGAAATGCCCAGTTTTGAGGGTGTTGCCAATTTCAAAATTTCAATATTGACAGAGTTTCTACCTATTCTGATAAGACAAATTCAGGCCAGGAGTAAACCCCAGAGGTATGGACTCCTTGAACCAGGAGTTCCAACTCCTGATCCAAATGGAGTAGCAATGACCGGCTGTATACCCATTTCATTGTGGTGTACCAATCTCCACAATGTTGCACTGGGCCTCACAAGTGAGCCCAGACCTGAAGGGGAGAACATTTTTTAAAGAATCGTGGATGTGTTCTATTACAGTCTGATCCCAGTCACAGTCAGAATTGCAGTGCATAGAATTACATGATTTTGTGAATTTGGCAGCGTAACACAGTTAAGTAATCTGGTCATAATCTGCAATTAAGTATTCACTTCTGCGTCCGATGTAGCTTTATGTCAGAAATATTGAAATTCTCTGTGCTGCCACTCTCTTACGTAACCTGGGACCATATTAGTATTATGTCCTGTAGGGGACAAAGCCGAGGGTTATAGTCACCTATATTCTCATGCCTGAGGCCCAAGCCACAGGGTTCAGGTCTGACATCTCAAGAGTTGGAACTGATAACTTGCTTGGTTAGACATGAAGTAAAAAAATTGCAAGCTCTTTGAAATTCATATCCAATTATATTATTGCTGCTTTTTGTCCCAGAAGGCTGTGCTTGAAGACAGAGAAGAATTCCTTTCCATCATATCTGTCAATCAAGAATTGCCAGAAACCCTTGCAAAAGTTACTTCCACCAGTGGCAACTTTTTTAAAAGTTGTATTGCCATAGTAAACGTCAGAGGTAAAGCTATTTCCAGGAATAGTAAAGCACCATGGCCTGAAGCAATTAAGCCTCATTAGGGGAAGCTGATCCATTGTCCCTTTGGGTGCACCTCTCTTCTCTTTAATTACTACACTTGGGTACCACAATGCACAAAAGATGATTCAAGCAGTTAGCGAGAAAACCATCACTGTGGCATTTGAATGGGCCCCGTTTTAACAAAAATTTAAATGACTCTGAAAGCATGAAATTCTCATTTCTTCCACGATTAACATTCACACAGTGTTGAGTTATTATGTGCAGGAAGACTATGATTATCAGGTTACTTTTAATATTGCAGCAAAGTAATGTTTGACTCTCTGAAACCCAGTGATTAACAGGGCCACGTTTAACTTCCCTTTTCATTATTTTAATGAAACCCTTAAGTCACAACATAAACAAGTTTGTGACTTTGCTGAATTAGCATATCTTGACATAGAATCACAAACTCACAGAACTGTTATGGTGCAGAGGAAGGCCATTTGGGCCATCATGTCCACACCAGCTCTCCAGATAAAGATCATGACTTAGTGCCATTCCCCTGCCTTTTCCCCGTAGCATTGTACATTGCTTCTATTCAAATAATCATCTCGTGCTCTTTTGAATGGCTTGATTGAACCTGCCTTCACCACACCTCTGGTCAGTGGACTCCAGATCTGAACAACTCGCTTTGGTCTATCCAGCCCTGCTCCAATCTTGTCCCATTGAAATCAGATCTCCCCCCAATGCTCAATGTCCTTTTCTATGACCATTGTAAACCTTAAGATACAATGATCACTGCCTCCTAAATGTTCCCTCAATGACACTTGATCTACTTAGCTCACCTCATTTCTAAAAACCAGTTCCAACAGTACATCCTTTCTCATTGGTCTGGATACATACTGCTGTAGAAAATTTCCCTGAGCACAATCTTTGAACGTTTGTTCCTCTCTGCCCTTTATACTACCACTGTCCCAGTCTACATTCGGGTAATTAAAGTCCCCCATTATAGCTACTCAATACTGGTTGCATCTCTCTCTAATTTCTTTGCAGATGTGTTCATCTACATTTTTTTCACTAGGTGGCAGTCTATAGATTACCCCAAGAAATGTAACTGCACCCTTTCTATTTCTTAGCTCTAACCAAATTGATTCTGTCCTTGAACCCTCTGGGACTTCTTTTCTTCAGCAATGCAATAATCTCCTTAACCAATACCGCTATCCCTTCTCCTTTTCTATCTCTTCAGAATATTTTATACCCAGGAATATTTAACATCTAGCTCTGCCCTTCCTTGAGCTTGTTCTTTATTAGCACCACAACATCATATTTCCTCATAGCAATCTGCAGCTGTAACTCCGCAATCTTATTTACTATTCGTCAAGCATTCACTTGCATGCACAGCAACCCTGATTTAGACTTCATTACTTTCCCCTTTCCATTTCACTTATTAACTTACTATTCTCTATACTACTACTATGTATCTCTCCCAGTATTTTGTGTGCCCTGGTATTCCTCTCTAATATTCTTTCTTAGTTGCCAAATCAAGCTAGTTTAAAGCCCTCCCAACAGCACGAGCAAAACACTCTACATTGAACTCAATCCCAGCTATTTCTGGTGCAACCCGTCTGGCTTGTACAGGTGCCATCTTCCCCGATCAGTATCCCAGGGATCTAAAGCCCTCCCTCTTGCACCATCTTTCCAGCCACACATTCATCTGCCTTATCCTCGTATTTCTGTGCTCACTTGCAAGTGGCAGTGGGAGTAATCCGGAGATTACTACATTTGAGGCCTTGCTTGATAATTTTCTACCTAGCTCCCAAATGTTGATTGCAGAACCATGTTCCCCTTTCTACCTAAATCATTGGCATCAATGTGGACAGTAACCTTTGGTTTTTCACCCTCCTGCAATGTCTTGTAGCTGTTTGGTGACAGTCTTAACCATGGCACCACAGAGGCAACATACCAGATAAAAGCAAAATACTGTGGACGCTGGAATCTGAAACAAACACAGAATATGCTGGAAAATCTCATCATGTCTTACAGCATCTGTGGAGAGAGAATACAGCCAACATTTTCAGGGTCATCTAGATGCAAAACATTGTCTTTATTTTCTCCCGATGTGGAGATGCCGGCGTTGGACTGGGGTGAACACAGTAAGAGTTTTGTGTGCACTGTTTGAGAGCACATTTCCACTCCATCTGACGAAGGAGCAGCGCTCCGAAAGCTAATGGTGTTTGCTACCAAATAAACCTGTTGGACTTTAACCTGGTGTTGTTAAAACTCTTACTTTATTTTCTCCCCACAGACTTGCTGTGATTTTCTAGCATTTTCTGTTTTTGTTGAGGCAATATACGATCCTGGAGTCATGTCTACGGCCACTGCCTCTGCTGCCTCTCCTACCTCTCCTAGGTTAGTGGAACATGGCTGCTCCACTCCGGAGCCACAGACAAGACTGAAATGGATTTGCCTAACCTTCTAGGACATGGTTATTGCCTCCAGGTCCTCTTTGTGCTCGATCTCTAGGTGATGGTTACTGATTCCGGGTTTTCTTTTCAACCACTTTTCGCGATGATGGTTACTGCCTCCTGGTCCTCTCTTCACTCAGTCTTCAAAGTGGTGGTTACTGTCTTTTTTCTCCCAATCTTGATTCCTTCCCCTGCCCTCTCCATCCTTTTTACAAACACTAAGTGCAAGGAGCTCACAGATTTGTTTGTCGAAATACCTCACATCACAACGAAAGAGTTTGTGAGTCTGCTCATGTTCTAGCTCCCCTCAGCAAAAAAATTGAATATTCAAATTCCAAGACTAAGATTATTGCTTTTCTTCCTCTAGATATCTTTTCCCCTTCCTATCTCTCTTTTTCCCATACGTTGGCCGGAGTTCTCCCATCCCACCCATCACTGGAATTGAGCGGGCGGTGGGCGGACCATTGAAGGTCAGGTGGGAATCTCCGGTTTTCAGGTGAGCGTGGTGGGAGAATCCTGTCCCCCCCCCCCCCCCACCCACATCTCTTTCATCTACCTTCATCTCTTTCCCCATCCCCCAGTTCTTTGCCTAGTCCGCAACTCTTTTCCTATTCCCATCTTTCTCTCCATCCCCATCCTCCATCACTTTCCCATCCCTCATCTTTTCCTCATTAACCATCTCTGCCCCTAAACCCAGCCATTTCCTTAACCATCTTCTAATTCTCCATCCATCATTTCTTTTGCCATCTTCCATTCCTTTCTCTTTCTGCAGTTTTTTCCCTATCTTCCCACCTATTTTGCTATCTGCAGCTCTTTCCGCAATTCCACTTCTTTTTCTTTCTTCATCTTCACATGCCTTTACTCACCCCTGTTCTCTTGGTTACCTGGGAATGAGGGATTGACCTCACTGTGCAAAATTGCTCCTATTAACATCAGGATTCTTGCTGTTGGGTTTCCTCTTGCTTCTGGTCTATTCCTTGACTTGTAGAAATGTTATGGTTTTCACACCTGCTACCCTCAGCTCAGTTCCAGAATGACACCCACTTCTGCTGTATATGGCTTTGTGTTCCATATCCAAAGTTAGACAAGCCTTCTTTTAATTTGACATTATGAACAAAGAACAAAAAACAAAGAACAGTACAGCACAGGAAACAGGCCCTTCGGCCCTCCAAGCCTGTGCCACTCCTTGGTCCAACTGGACCAATCGTTTGTATCCCTCCATTCCCAGGCTGCTCATGTGACTATCCAGGTAAGTCTTAAACGATGTCAGCGTGCCTGCCTCCACCACCCTACTTGGCAGCGCATTCCAGGCCCCCACCACCCTCTGTGTAAAAAACGTCCCTCTGATATCTGAGTTATACTTCACCCCTCTCAGCTTGAGCCCGTGACCCCTCGTGATCGTCACCTCTGACCTGGGAAAAAGCTTCCCACTGTTCACCCTATCTATACCCTTCATAATCTTATACAGCTCTATTAGATCTCCCCTCATTCTCCGTCTTTCCAAGGAGAACAACCCCAGTCTACCCAATCTCTCCTCATAGCTAAGACCCTCCATACCAGGCAACATCCTGGTAAACCTTCTCTGCACTCTCTCTAACGCCTCCACGTCCTTCTGGTAGTGCGGCGACCAGAACTGGACGCAGTACTCCAAATGTGGCCTAACCAGCGTTCTATACAGCTGCATCATCAGACTCCAGCTTTTATACTCTATACCCCGTCCTATAAAGGCAAGCATACCATATGCCTTCTTCACCACCTTCTCCACCTGTGTTGCCACCTTCAAGGATTTGTGGACTTGCACACCTAGGTCCCTCTGTGTTTCTATACTCCTGATGACTCTGCCATTTATTGTATAACTCCTCCCTACATTATTTCTTCCAAAATGCATCACTTCGCATTTATCCGGATTAAACTCCATCTGCCACCTCTCCGCCCAATTTTCCAGCCTATCTACATCCTGCTGTATTGCCCGACAATGCTCTTCGCTATCCGCAAGTCCAGCCATCTTCGTGTCATCCGCAAACTTGCTGATTACACCAGTTACACCTTCTTCCAAATCATTTATATATATCACAAATAGCAGAGGTCCCAGTACAGAGCCCTGCGGAACACCACTGGTCACAGACCTCCAGCCGGAAAAAGACCCTTCGACCACTACCCTCTGTCTCCTATGGCCAAGCCAGTTCTCCACCCATCTGCCACTTCTCCTTGTATCCCATGAGCCTTAACCTTCCTAACCAACCTGTCATGTGGGACTTTGTCAAATGCCTTACTGAAATCCATATAGACGACATCCACAGCCCTTCCTTCATCAACCGTTTTTGTCACTTCCTCAAAAAACTCCACCAAATTTGTAAGGCACGACCTCCCTCTTACAAAACCATGCTGCCTGTCACTAATGAGATTGTTCCGTTCTAAATGCACATACATCCTGTCTCTAAGAATCCTCTCCAACAACTTCCCTACCACGGACGTCAAGCTCACCGACCTATAATTTCCTGGGTTATCCCTGCTACCCTTCTTAAACAACGGGACCACATTCGCTATCCTCCAATCCTCAGGGACCTCACCCGTGTCCAAAGAAGTGACAAAGATTTCCGTCAGAGGCCCAGCAATTTCATCTCTCGTCTCCCTGAGCAGTCGAGGATAGGCTATGGCTAACAATCTCAGTTCATACAATTAACTCTGTCCCATTTCTACTGATTCCATTCCTTTCCAAAATCTTTTTTTTCAGGAAGAACCAGACTTTTTGTTCCACCTGAGTCTTATTCAGCACTGAGCTGAATTTTGTACACCATATTCAATGTCAAGGCAGCGCAGGGGGCACTAGACATACAAAATGGAATGGAACATTTAAATTATGAAGAGAGGTTGGATAGGCTTGGGTTGTTTTTGTTGCAGCAGAGAAGACTGAGGGGGCGACCTGATCGAGGTGTACAAGATTATAAGGGACATGGGCAGAGTGGATAAGGAGCAGCTGTTCCCCTTAGTTGAAGGGTCAGTCACGAGGGGACATAGGTCCAAGTTGAGGGGAAGGATGTTTGGGGGATGTGAGGGAAAACTTTTTTACCCAGAGAGTGGTGATGGTTTGTGTGGTGAACCACTGTAGTTGTCTGTTTATGTGATAGTTTATGTGATATGCCTGGACATGCCCCTGCTGCCTCAATCCGGGGCTCCGCCCTCCTCGGGGTATAAAGGTGGCTGCTCTCCGCCCCTTTTGCCTCAGTCTGGATTAGCTATCGGTTTGGGAGTGCTTCAGTTCTTTGTTAACAAAAGCCTGTTGTTTCGCAACAACGAGTCTTTGTGTAATCAATGGTGCATCAATTTTATTAACAAAAATTTTGAGATGCAGCAACTTCCAAAAGACCTGACAAATTGGACTTGGATCCGCAGGCAGTTGGGGCCTCTAATTCTTTTGATCACTGGCTGCGCTGTTTTGAGACCTTCATCGCCTCCTCCTCCTCCATCGTCATAACCGACATCGACAAGCTACACGTGCTCCACGCCCGCGTCAGCACTCACATCTTCGCGCTGATCCGAGACGCGGAAACTTACCAGGAGGCAATCGATCTCCTCAAGAGCCAGTACAACCGGCACCTGAATGAGGTCTACGCCAGACATCTGCTGGCCACTCGCAGCAGCCCGGGGAATCGACTGAGCAATTCCTGCACTCGGCAGAGCCTGCAACTGCAAGGCCGTTTCAGCCGCCCAAAATGCCGACGACCTGATCAGAGATGCCTTTGTCGCGGGCATCAGGTCGACCTATATCCGGCAGCGTCTGCTGGAACAAGGTGGGCTGGACCTGAAGAAAACTGTGGAGCTTGCCGGCTCGCTGGAGGTTGCTTTCTGGAACCTCGAGGCCTACACCCCCAACCACGAGGGCGCACCGTGGACACCGCGACCGCAGCCACCTCTGTACCCGGGAGGGCCGCAAACCTATGCCACGTTCCGTCCCGACGCCGAACTGACCACTGCGGCAGTCTCTGGAGGCCCGAGGTGCTACTTCTGCGGCCTGGAGAAGCACCCATGACAACGTTGCCCGGTGAAAGACGCAATCTGCTCTGGCTGCGGTAAGAAGGGTAATTACCTGAAAGTTTGCAGGGCAAAATCGGCCCCCAGGCCCAGCAGCACCACGTGTGATCCATGGGAGGCACCGCCTTCGATGCCATCGGCCATGTGCGATCCGCGGGGGCTGCCATTTTGGACATCATCAGCCGCGTGCGACCCACGGAGGCCGCCATCTTGGACACCATCAGCCACGTGCGACCCACGGGAGCCGCCATCTTGGGTGACGTCTGCCGATCACGGGGGCCGCCATTTTGGGAACCGTCCACCGCATCGCCTAATCCGACAGTGGCCTCGGTCGTGTTGGACCAGTCCAGGCCTCACCAACTCGCCTGGTCGATGATGGACATCAAGGTAAACGGCCACACTACTAACTGCCTATTTGACAGTGGGAGCACGGAGAGTTTCATCCACCCTAACACGGTGAGGCGCTACGCACTGCCAGTACTGCCAATGCAGCAATCAATCTCCATGGCTTCGATGTCCCGGTCGGTGAATGTCCTCGGGTACTGTGTAGCTACTCTGACTGTATGGGGCACGGTGTACGAGAAGTGCAGGCTCCTCGTGCTGCCACAGCTCTGCGCTGCCGTACTACTGGGGCTAGATTTCATGAGTCACCTTGTGAGCGTCACCATGGTGTATAATGGGCCTTTTTCCCCAATCTCCGTCCAAAATCCACAGCTATCAGACCAGCCACCGCGCACCACCTGTGGTCTCTCAACCCTTAAAGTCGCCCCTCCCTCGCTCTTTGAACACCTCACCCCCGACTACAAGCCCATTGCCACCAAAAGCAGACAGTACAGCACTGAAGATAGAGCGTTTATCAAGTCCGAGGTGTGACGCCTCCTGGGGGAGGGGATCAGTGAGGCCAGTACCAGCCCCTGGAGAGCCCAAGTGGTGGTTGTTAAGACTGGGGAGAAACTTCGCATGGTCATTGACTACAGTCAGCCCATCAACCGATACATGCAGCTGGACGCGTATCCCCTTCCCCGCATCTCTGACATGGTCAATCAGATTGCACAATATCGGGTGTTCTCCACCATTGAGTTGAAGTCTGCATACCACCAGCTCCCTGTCCGCCCGGAAGACCGCCAATACACTGCCTTCGAGGCGGAAGGCCGTCTCCATCACTTCCTTCGGGTCCCCTTCGGCGTCACCAATGGTGTCTCGGTTTTCCAGCATGCTATGGACCGAATGGTGGACCAGAACGGGTTGTGGGCCACCTTCCCGTACCTGGATAACGTCACCATCTGCTGCCACGATCAGCAGGACCACGACGCCAACCTCCAAAAATTCCTCCACACTGCGGCACTCCTCAACCTGACCTACAATAGAGAGAAGTGCGTATTCCGCACGCGCTGCCTCGCCATCCTTGGTTGTGTTGTGGACAACGGGGTCATCAGCCCCGATCCCGACCACATGCGTCCCCTCCTGGAACTTCCCCTCCCTACCACCCTCAAAGCACTGAGGAGATGCCTAGGCTTCTTCTCATACTACGCCCAGTGGGTCCCCAACTATGCGGACAAAGCCCGTCCGCTCATCAAATCCGCATCTTTTCCCCTAGCGGCGCAGGCTCGGCTGGCCTTTGACCGCATCAAAGCGGATATCATGAAGGCCATGATGCACGCTGTAGACGAATCCACCCCATTCCAGGTGGAGAGCGATGCGTCTGACTTTGCCCCAGCCGCCACTCTTAACCAGGCGGGCAGGCCCGTGGCCTTCTTCTCGTGCACCCTCCAGGGCTCTGAAATTCGACACTCCTCTGTCGAAAAAGAGGCACAAGCCATCGTGGAGGCTGTGCGGCACTGGCACCACTACTTAGCTGGCAAACAGTTCACCCTGCTCACGGACCAACGGTCCATTGCCTTTATGTTCAGTAACGCGCAGCGGGGCAAAATCAAGAACGATAAGATTTTGAGGTGGAGGATCGAGCTCTCTACCTACAATTACGACATTATATACCGGCCTGGGGAGCTCAATGAGCCCCCAGACGCCCTGTCCCGGGGGACCTCTGCCACCCGGGGGTTACCAGGTTCTTCCATTTCATCAAGGCCCGGAACCTGCCCTATTCCATCGAGGAAGTCAGGTCTGTAACCAGGCACTGCCAAGTCTGCGCGGAGTGCAAGCCGCACTTCTATCGGCCAGACAGAGCGCACCTCATCAAAGCCACCCGCCCTTTCGAACGCCTGAGCGTTGACTTCAAAGGCCCCCTCCCCTCCTCTGACCGCAACATATACTTCCTCAACATCGTTGATGAGTATTCGTGGTTCCCCTTCGCTATTCCCTGCCTGGATATGACCTCGGCCACAGTCGTCAGGGCCCTGCACAGCCTCTTCACCCTGTTTGGTTTCCCCAGCTATATTCATAGCGACCGGGGTTCCTCTTTTATGAGCGACGAGCTGCGCCAGTACCTACACTCCAAAGGCATAGCCTCGAGTTGGATCACCAGCTACAACCCAGGGGGAACGGACAGGTGGAGAGGGAGAATGCGACAATCTGGAAGGCCGTTTTATTAGCTCTCCGGTCTAAGGGTCTTCCAGTCTCCCGCTGGCAAGAGGTCCTCCCTGATGCACTACACTCAATTAGGTCACTACTGTGCACGGCGACCAACACCAGCCCTCATGAACGAATGTTTGTTTTCCCCAGGACGTCCTCCTTGGGGACCTCACTACCGTCGTGGCTGACGGCCCCAGGCCCTGTCCTGCTCCGGAAGCATGTGCGGACCCATAAATCGGACCCCCTGGTCGAAACGGTCCGGCTCCTCCACGCCAACCCCCAATACGCCTATGTGGCGTATCACGACAGGCAGGAGGACATGGTCTCCATTCACGATCTGGCCCCCGCAGGTACTACATCCCATGGCCCCTCACCCCCAGCTCCCAACGTTGCCCATGATACACCAGAGTCGCAACACGCTCATTTAGCCCCCGGGTGCGGCACACCTGAGCCCCAGGAGCAGCCTACACACACCCGGCAGTCTGAAGGCGCTACGGACGGCTCCACCGGTTATGGACTGGTGTCTGACTCATCACCGCAGCCTCCTGAACTGGCACCATGGCTGACACTGCAGCGGTCGCAGCGGCAGATCAAGCCCCTGGGGAGACTGAACTTGTAAATTGAATCAATAACTTGTGACTGTTGTTCCACCAACTCGCCCCCGCCGAACTCTTTTCAAACAGGGGGTGAATGTGGTGAACCACTGTAGTTGTCTGTTTATGTGATAGTTTATGTGATATGCCTGGACACGCCCCTGCTGCCTCAATCCGGGGCTCCGCCCTCCTCGGGGTATAAAGGTGGCTGCTCTCCGCCCCTTTTGCCTCAGTCTGGATTAGCTATCGGTTTGGGAGTGCTTCAGTTCTTTGTTAACAAAAGCCTGTTGTTTCGCAACAACGAGTCTTTGTGTAATCAATGGTGCATCAGTCTGGAATGCGTTGCCTGAAAGGGTGGTAGAGGTGGGTTGCCTCACATTCTTTAAAAAGTATCTGGATGACCACTTGACACATCATAACATTCAGGGCTATGGGGCAAGTACTGGCAGATGGGATTAGATGAGCTCAGGTGTTTCTAATGTGTCGGTGCAGACTTGATGGGCCGAAGGGCTTCTTCTGCACTCTATGATTCTATGAAAACTGCTGCTGGTCCTTGAGGTTCACCATAACAAATCTCAGTTCCCCTTCCCCCCACTTACCTTTACTCCCCACCCTTCACTTCACCTCCATCTTCCCTCCCCCTTTGCCTCCTCTTTCACCCTTTAAAAAGTCCTGTAAATACAAATAATTTGCAGGCTTGAAAGTTGTTTGAGGTGAACAACAGATCTTTCCATTGGACTAACAGTACACTGCGATTCTGCCAAATTATTAACTGAGGACAAGACCCAGGCAATAAATTTTAGGCGCAGTCAGAATTAATTAAATTATATCATAAGTGAGTTCGGCATTAGAGCAATAAATCTCAAATGGGTCAAATTGTTTTTTCGTTTCCCCTGACTTTTTAAAAATGTTTTTTAATTTGCAGAACAGCATGGTATTAGAATGATAGAATAGTACAGCACAGAAGGAGACCATGTGGCCTGGTCAAATTTGCTCCCACTCTTTCAAAGAGTCTTCCTCACTGCTTAATACACTTCCAAATTGCATGTCATTCGGAAGTTTCAAAAGTGTGTCCCAAATCCCAAATCCAATAATTAATGGATATTAAAAACAACAATAGCCCTAATAGGAAGAGCTTTATCAAACTTCTTTGGAGTTCCAATACAAATCGACTGCACAGTCCCTACCCAATCTCTCTGTTATCTGATCCAAAAAATAAATCAATCAAATTTGATAGAATTTTTTGAGGAGGTAACTAAGTGTGTTGATGAAGGTAGGGCAGTTGATGTCATATACATGGATTTTAGTAAGGCGTTTGATAAGGTCCCCCATGGTCGGCTTATGATGAAAGTGAGGAGGTGTGGGATAGAGGGAAAGTTGGCCGATTGGATAGGTAACTGGCTGTCTGATCGAAGACAGAGGGTGGTGGTCGATGGAAAATTTTCGGATTGGAGGCAGGTTGCTAGCGGAGTGCCGCAGGGATCAGTGCTTGGTCCTCTGCTCGTTGTGATTTTTATTAATGACTTAGAGGAGGGGGCTGAAGGGTGGATCAGTAAATTTGCTGATGACACCAAGATTGGTGGAGTAGTGGATGAGGTGGAGGGCTGTTGTAGGCTGCAAAGAGACATAGATAGGATGCAAAGCTGGGCTGAAAAATGGCAAATGGAGTTTAACCCTGATAAATGTGAGGTGATTCATTTTGGTAGGACTAATTTAAATGTGGATTACAGGGTCAAAGGTAGGGTTCTGAAGACTGTGGAGGAACAGAGAGATCTTGGTGTTCATATCCACAGATCTCTAAAGGTTGCCACTCAAGTGGATAGAGCTGTGAAGAAGGCCTATAGTGTGTTAGCTTTTATTCACAGGGGGTTGGAGTTTAAGAGCCGTGGGGTTATGCTGCAACTGTACAGGACCTTGGTGAGACCACATTTGGAGTATTGTGTGAAGTTCTGGTCACCTCACTATAGGAAGGATGTGGAAGCGCTGGAAAGAGTGCAGAGGAGATTTACCAGGATGCTGCCTGGTTTGGAGGGTAGGTCTTATGAGGAAAGGTTGCGGGAGCTAGGGCTGTTCTCTCTGGAGCGGAGGAGGCTGAGGGGAGACTTAATAGAGGTTTATAAAATGATGAAGGGGATAGATAGAGTGAACGTTCAAAGACTATTTCCTTGGGTGGATGGAGCTATTACAAGGGGACATAACTATAGGGTTCGTGGTGGGAGATACAGGAAGGATATCAGAGGTAGGTTCTTTACGCAGAGAGTGGTTGGGGTGTGGAATGGACTGCCTGCAGTGATAGTGGAGTCAGACACTTTAGGAACATTTAAGCGGTTATTGGATAGGCACATGGAGCACACCAGGATGATAGGGAGTGGGATAGCTTGATCTTGGTTTCGGATAAAGCTCGGCACAACATCGTGGGCCGAAGGGCCTGTTCTGTGCTGTACTGTTCTATGTTCTATGTTCTAAGTTATTCAAATGCTATTTGCCTTTAACAAATCTTAGTGCTCCTTTATTATTCTATGCTTGTCCAAGCGACTGTTATTTTTCTTCAGGTTATTGCTTTTCAAAGCTTCTCCACAACCAATGTCAAATTGACTGGCCCAAATTTTTATCCTTCTCCCCTTGTTTGAACAACGGTGTAACATTTGCAATCCTCCAGCACTACCCCAGTACTGTATTACTTTTAACATTTTGTTACATTATTAAACACGCACATTATCATCATAGAATCCCTACAGTACAGAAGGAGGCCATTCGGCCCATCAAGAATGTAACGACCACAATCCCACCCAGGCACTATTCCCGTAACCCCACACATTTACCCTGCTAATCCCCCGGACGCTAGGGTCAATTTAGCACGGCCAATCCACCAAGCCCGCACATCTTTGGACTGTGGGAGGAAACTGGAGCACCCAGAGGAAAGCCACAAAGACATGGACAGTGACCTGAAGCTGGAATTGAACCTGGAGTCCTGGCGCTGTGAATCAGCAGTGCTAACCACTCTGCCATCATGCTGCCCTAATCTATTTTACAAGAAAGATTAATAGTGTTGCACTCCTTTGAAACTCGGTATTTGGTATTTGACATGACATACAAAAAACTTAACAGATAGCTGTTTTGAAAGTTTGCTTCATGTGAGGCTGAAAGGTTGAAAATAGCACAAAGGTGCAAGTGGAGGGAGCAAGGTGATGCTTGGAAGCAAATGTGAATTAATTGAATGAAGCAAAGGCCCTTGATAGTCTGAATGTAGTAGCTTGAGAGTGGAATAGCTTCTACTGCCACTGGAAGGAACAAAAGTAATTTAACACACAACCCATAGAAAGGTTTATGTTCTTTTAGTATAAAAGCAGAATGCTGGAAATCTGAAATTAAAAACAAAAAATGTTGGAAATGCTCGACAGGCCTGGCCGCATCTGTGGAGAAAGAAACAAGAGATAATTTCCCCGCCAGTTTTTAGGCAGGGGGAACAGGGAGATGCCAAATTGAACAGGATTCCCTCTTGGTTCCTGGCCACCCTGAATTCACAGCGATTTCATGCTGGGGTGGCAGCTCTTGGGTCTGCCCTTCCCCCAATTGAGGCCCTGGAGTGGCCAATTATTGGACACTTAAGGGTTGCTTCCCCCTTGCCTCCAGCTTCAACTTTTAGGTTAGCAGGAGGATTTAACTGGGGTGGGAATAGCTTGAAAATCAACGGCTCTGGATTTTGTAGGATAGTGGTGGGGGTGGGGCCTTCAGCAGAAGCCCCTTCTGTCTTTGAGTCCCTCTAAAGGTCTGAGGCCTCTGGACCTCCCTCATCTCCTTGACCTCTCCCTTGAAATTCCTATAACCCACTTTGTGTCCTCTCTACTCCCTCCTAGAACTTCCATACCCTCCACACCGTCAGACTCCTTAAACCTACCTTGGCATCTGGGTCTCGGAGGTATGGCCTGCGGCCAAGTGATGCTCATTTCAAATGGCTGTGAGGCACTTGGGGTCAGTGGGGATCTTTTCCCTGTAGATTCTTCAGATGGGAGGAAGGCAAACCTTACTATCTGAAAAATTCAGACTAATGTTTCGAGCCTCTGTGACTCTTCAGAACTCATGTTCCTTTAAGTTTTCTCCTGATTATTACTGTGCATTTGCCATGAGGGAGTGTGTTTGATGATTATCGCACAGTTAATTAATCACCGATCTATTGAGTAAGGTGTTTTTCAGTTTTGTTAACTGCCAGCAGTAACTCAATGAGTATTGCATCTGACACAAAACTGGGAGATAAGGTGGACCGGCAGGTTTTTTTTTGGACTTACGTTTGTTTTCTGCCCTATAAAGGAGTGAAAGTAATAGTAATTTATTTTTGTTGAAAGTTTGGATATTAATCATAAAGACCTCCTGAGGCCTTGTTAATCAGCTTTCAGAGAAAGCTGTGGCAATTTTCTTCCAAATGAAATTAAAATAACCAGTTGGCAATGAGCTCACCCACTCAAGTGCAGTTAATTTGATTATGGAGTATTTATTTCAATACAGATTTTGCTGCAATGGCCACATTGAAGGGTTTTGTGTTGCCTGTGATGGGAAGATGTCTGGCAGTGCAGGGCACCACCTGAGACTGATCACCCCCATCACAACAACAACCTCTGAGCTTTTAAACTGAGCTGTTTACCAAGCAATCAACTTAGCAACGGCCGACTCAGTGCCAGTTTAAGGAGATGGACAGTGAGCTGGTGAAAATCTCAGTGATTATCTGGCTGGCAATAATATTTCAGTTCTTTTCTTATAGTTTGCAGATTTAAATTAATTACATTCAGCATAAAAAAGTCCAGAGCTAACCAATACATTAATTTAAACAGAACTTTCAATACAATCTGAAGATGAATATTGCTTTTTTTAACCTTGCATTGATTTATTCTATTTTTGATTTTAATATCCAGAATTTGATTATACATATGTGCGCAGACATGGTGATACAGTGGTTAGCACTGCTGTCTCACAGCGCCAGGGACCCGGGTTCGATTCCCAGCTTGGGTCACTGTCTGTGCGGAGTCTGCACGTTCTCCCCGTGTCTGCGTGGGTTTCCCCCAGGTGCTCCGGTTTCCTCTCACAATCCAAAGATGTCCTTGTTGGGCGCATTGGCCACGCTAAATTCTCCCTCAGTATAACCGAACTGGCGCCGGAGTGTTGCAACTAGGGGATTTTCACAGTAACTTCATTGCAGTGTTAATGTAAGCCTACTTGTGACAAATAAATAAATAACATACGTTGGGTCTACTGTCATGGTTTTATAAATCAGTCTCTGAAAGGTGGGTATCAGTGGAGTGGGCTTTACAAATTTATTGCTCTGCTTCAGTTTCTGCAGTTTTCCATTCTTCAGTGTTGGATTTGTTTTTAATAAAACGGCATAACTATAGGGTTCATGGTGGGAGATATAGGAAGGATGTCAGAGGTAGGTTCTTTACGCAGAGAGTGGTTGGGGTGTGGAATGGACTGCCTGCAGAGATAGTGGAGTCAGACACTTTAGGAACATTTAAGCGGTTATTGGATAGGCACATGGAGCACACCAGGATGATAGGGAGTGGGATAGCTTGATCTTGGTTTCAGATAAAGCTCGGCACAACATCGTGGGGCGAAGGGCCTGTTCTTTGCTGTACTGTTCTATGTTCTATGTAAAAGGAGAAAAATGTTGGACAACACTCAGCAGAGCAAGCGGTATCAGTGGAGAGAGATTTAGAGGCTGAATTTTAGTCTGAGGGTCCAGATCCCGTCACCAGTTCCAGGTCAGGGACATGGTGGTGGATGTGGTGAGAGTGCAGGGAAGATTTTCAAGGAACCCCATCAAATTTAGAAGGGCGGGAAGACTCTGTAGGAAGGAGGCTCATGTCTCCGAGTGGCTGGTAAACCTACTGGGAAAGATGGGTACTACTGCTGTCGATAGGGGACCATGAGGACACTTTGACACCTTGAACCTGGGACAAAAGATATTGTGGCCACAGCCGCCAGACCATCATTGCAGAGGGGAAACCCTCATGCCCTCCATGTGATGGGTGTCTGCTTAGAATCATAGAATCCCTACAGTGCAGAAGGAGGCCGTTCGGCCCATCAAGTCTGCACCGACCACAATCCCACCCAGGTGCTATTCCTGTAACCCCACATATTTACCCTCTTAATCCCCCTGACACTAAGGGGCAATTTAGCATGGCCAAACAACCTAACCCGCACATCTTTGGACTGTGGGAGGAAACCGGAGCACCAGAGGAAACCCACGCAGATACAGGGAGAATGTGCAATCTCCACACAGACAGTGATCCAAGGCTGGAATTGAACCCAGGTCCCTGACATCATGAGGCAGCAGTGCTAACCACAGTGCCACCATGCCCCTCCTTAGTACCACCACCCCCATTTCCCACATCTGCCAAGAGGAGGGAACCAGTCTTTCAGCTGCAACCACATTGAGGGGCTTGTCTGCTGCCTGGAAATTCCAGGCAGGGGGTGAACATTGCCCTCAATTGGCACTTTACTTGGCCTAATTAGCTGCTGCATTGGCCGGTGAGGAACCAACACCCTTGCTCGAAGTAACCTCCCTAAAATAGGCTAGAAGCAGGAACCTTGCAGCACATGCTCGCTGGTAGCAAGAAATTACCAGCACCCACATCTCCAAAGCTGCCTCTGGATGAAAGTTCTTCCCAACGCTTCAGGTTGTTGCCCTTTCTTCAGAATCGGCTTTCTCTATGGTAGCTACTTTTGCCATTAGATTGCCCGTTAAGGCCCTCAAAAGGGACACAAGTAACATTATAGCTTGTCAGGCTGGATGGGTTGTATTAAACAACATTGAATATACAGCACAGAAAAAAGCCACTGAGTCCAGCTGCTCATGTTGATGTTTATACTCAACATCAGACTTCTTCCACCTCAAGTCTATTGGTAAAACATTCTAAAACTAGCAAAGTTGAACAAAATGAATTTACCTACATTTCTATTTGTTCCTGTTAAAATAAACAAATAAAGGGAGAGATTAATATCTCAACTTCTAAAAAAACAGAAAACAACCTCCAGATCAATCAATGCTATTATAAAGGGGGAAGTCATTTTCAATGATAAATGATTTGTTATTGTTTGAATCAGCTTCAATATTGCCACTTTGGAACTTTTAAAGCCAAATTGAATTATTAGAGAGCAATAGCATGCAGAAAATGCAGAGTGTTACAGAGTTTGATGGTATTTTTCATGAATTAGGGTAAACCTTGACATTGGACAATGGTGTAAAATGGCAATTTTGGATCAGTCGCCTGTCAATCTCTCCTGATTTTAATTTCCATTGACATAAGTGGTTTATGGTACCACGAAAGCCAAATCAATATTTTTTGCTCTGCCATTACCCTTCTCCCAAGCAGTTTACTATAATGACTCCATATAGTAACCCCATTCAAATCATCGGTGAGGGCCAATTTCCTTGCTCATTGTTGCGGCAGTTGCCAACATTGCAATAAAGAAAGGTGCAAAACATCCAAACACAACTTTCCAGAAGAGAAAGAAATGCAAACAAAAGACTTTGGAAAGCACTTTAAACTGATTTTGATTAAGCACAATCGTACATATTTAATGAAGACCCACACCATCTGTATTGCCATGAGCAAGAAGACCATGAAGGGAACTAGATGGATGACCTTGTATCCATTCAATAAGTGTGGAATGATGTTGCCTGTACTGATTTCCTTAAAACCAGCTCTGTTATTTTCTTATCCCTTAATCATTCGATTATTACTATTTTTATTGCAGGATGGCACACTATCTTACAGTGGATGCACAATGAGAGAACCGTAGATGGTTCAGTACTTATTTATTTTCATGCATTCTGAAACAATTTCATCGCCAGTTTATAATTGCCAAGCTTGTGTGTGATTTCAGCTATGCTTGTACTTTAGAAGATGGCTCTTTAATTCATTATTGACTTCCCCTTTCTCCAACCAGAATTCATTTGTGGAATAAGCTCAATGTCATCAATGAGTAATGTGCTGCATAATAGGAAAAGCTAGACAAATGAGGAGTTAAATTGGATAGCTCCCGAATACCTGCGCGGGGATCACAATGCACAATTAACCAACTCCCATTGATTGCAATGCAGGCAGCACATCAACTTCATGAGGCCTAGTCATGCTAAGCATGCTGCTAATTGTCAGATGCATCAGTGGCGGATGGTCAACAATGTGAGTGTCTAGCACACTTAAAGCTAGGCTGTGCTGCTTGAAGCTAGCCTGTACCTCATAAATGGAGTGGGGTGCAGAGGGTGTGCACAGGTGGAGAGCACTGTGGGTGGAGCAGGTAGTGGCACTCAGGGTAGAAGAAAATCCGACCTGGGAAAGAGTGGGGAATGGAACAAAAGGGGAGAGAATGAGCTCCAATAAGTTTGGATTCTGTAGTGAAAGTCATGCTGGAGAAGGTAGAAGGGTGGAGAGAGGTTAGAGCAAGGGGTGGAGGCCCTCTACATGCACAGTCAAAAGACAGTGGGAGCAGACAGCTATGGAAGCCAATGCCAGTTGTCAAGCCCTGAAAATGACCTCACATGATGGTTCAGGTAAATGAATGCATCATCAAATATCCTAAATCTGCACCAGTAATCTCAGTCACTGCTCAAATCACCACACACCCATCATGCACCTGCCAGAAATCTCTATAAATTAATCCTCATACACAACTGCTTCCACTTGCCCTCACACTGCTGATTGCCTCACACTCACATCTCATAGTTTGCATACACTGCCTATTCCACCATGACAGTGACATCAGCCAATCAGATTGCATGACTCTCACTGACACATTTCTGCAGCTATGCCTGCAGATCCTGATGGTAACAGATAAAATTCAAACAAGAACTTTGAAGGCCAAAGTGGAAAAAGGTTCCCTATGAACAGCAGTCGAACATGGGGCAGCAGATCCTGAGAGACAGGCTGGTAAACAGGTCATACCATGCTCACTGACACATTTCCTGTGCTCTTGCTGGTCAAGGTGAAGCACAACCGGAGGCAGCAGGGGCTAATCAGAGGGACACTTCGTTCATGCATAAGGAAAAGAGTATTTTGGGACAGTTTAATGAGGCTGAGGACTGAAACCATTAAAGCTGAGCAATGAGGGAATGGCAAAGATGTTTTATTTCTATCTTCACAGTAGGACACACAAAATTCATACCAGAAATAGAGACCAATGAAGGGGTTAATTAGGTTGGCAGCGTATTGCTGAGTGGGCCACCGCGCGTGCGCCCATCTGGCACTGCGGAGTTCGGCACATGCGCAGCCGATCCCCCCCAACGCCGGCCTCCCGATTGCTGGCCTTCCAATGTCCCTGGAACCACTTCACTTGATGAAGGAGCAGCGCTCCAAAAGCTTGTGATTTCAAATAAACCTGTTGGACGATAACCTGGTGCCATGTGACCTCTCATCTTGTCCACCCCAGTCCAACACAAGCATCTCCACATCATAACCTGAATGAAGTTGATGATTCCTTTAAGTAATGCTGTAATGGGAATCTTCCTGCTGCTGAGTGCCTGTTCAGTTGTGGGCATTGAAGAGGAGGTATTGACTGGAGTGCAGAACTCCAGAATGGCGTGAAGGGCAGAGATCACAATCCACCTGTTTGGCATAACTCCGGCAGATGCTCACTGTATGTGTATGTGGGCTTAACACTTTGCTGTGTCCTGTGTGATTCATCCCACAAGTGTACCTGCGCTTTGCAAACACCACTTTGCAGATCTAAGGACACTTGTAAAACTGTGTTCTAACAAAACCAATCTCTTGCCTATGATTCATTGCTACGCAGAAATAAGTTTTAAAGATGTCCAACTGAGGATTTATATTTGAGAATAAATTTAAAACAGTATACCCATGCAGAATGCTTTGATTCCACAGAAAGTTTAATAATCAAAAGATAATCCTGCTAAATGTGATGATTTCTCGAAAATCGAAGAGCTGGTGTACATTGTGCAGAATGTGTTATCATAGAATCATAGAATCCCTACAATTCAGGAGGCAAGTTTGTATGTTCATATTGAGCCAACACTCAGATATTAATTCAATTAAAACCTGGGTGGCAGGGTGGCACAGTGGTTAACACTGCTGCCTCACAGCGCCAGGGACTCTGGTTTGAGTCCCGACTTGGGTCAATGTCTGTGTGGAGTTTGCACATTCTCCCTGTGTCTGCGTGAGTTTCCTCCGGGTGCTCCAGTTTCCTCTCACAGTCCAAAAGATGTGCTGGTTAGGTGCATTGTCTATGCTAAATTCTCCCTCAGTGTACCCAAACAGGCATTGGAGTATGGCAACTAGGGGATTTTCACAGTAACTTCATTGCAGCATTAATGTAAGCCTACTTGTGAGATTAATAAATAAACTTTAAAGTCTGTCTTGCTCAATATATAAATACAAAATTAAACAGAGTAATTGTCAATTTGAGCCATGCATGGGTTCAAACCCCTTGGGTTCCATTTGGGGCAAAAATGTTCTTTGGGCTGCTAAACTCCTATTTCCCTCTTTGCTCGATGTGGCAAATTCAGATGAGTTTCCGAACAAATTTTGACAGATAATTGCCATTGGAGGAGTGAAGATAATGGTCCAGCATCTGCTACTGAAGGCAAAATGAGCAGTTTGAAGAGATGCAGGCCCGGTGATATGATGGGAATACTCTGGTAATGGTGCCATTCTATCATATACAGCATTGATATGTAACTACAGTGTGGTAAGTGTTACTGTGCAATGATTTGCTTACCAGGTAACTTTTCAGCATTTTTTTTGGAAACTGAAATGTGGCTAACAGCATGTTCATTAAATTGTTCAAATGAATTTTGAACATTGTCAATTGTTAGATCAAATAATTGGGAATTATGTCATTTTTCAAAGGGTTCTTCAGTATGTGCACATAATTAATCCTAGCTTCTCATTTTTGTGTTTCACAGTCCGCCTTAATGTACCAGAACTTAGTCCAATTATCTCCCTTCTGCCATTCATTATTAAACCTGTTGTCAAAATACTATAGGCATCTCATTTAGTATAGAGTATGAGAAAGAATTCTGCTGCCAAACAGTCAGATACATCATACTGTGTTTATTTGTAAGAAAACACATTCTTAGACCTGTATTGTCAGGTTCAGTCTGGCAATGTGGTTTCACACATTGTACATAAATACATCTATTAAGCAATTTGTTTACCACAAATCAATCCCATAATTAGCATTTTTCAGACTTATCCACAAACAGCTATATCTCTTTACCTTAATTTGCTTGTATTTTGTTAATGAGAATGACTCCTCACTGGATGTGTTGCAAAGTGTGACAGTACAACTAGCATTACTGGTTATAACAGATGTTCACAAAATAGATTTACGCAAGGGAAACCACTTAGTTCACCTTAGCTCATCCATCCAGAACAGAAAACCAACATTCCCCCACATCATCACGCCTTGATTGAGTTTCAGGCTTCACCTCTATTATTGCACCTTGAAGACAATTCTAAATATTCAATACACTTTGCTTGAAAAGAGTTTTCCCAGCCTTCATCCAAAACTTTGCTTTCACAGGTTTAACCAATAACTTCTTCTTCTAGCAGCCTTGAACGACCTTGAAGTGCTGCTCAGGATTATCATTATCTATGTCCTTTGACATAAATTCCATGAGGTCCTTTCTTAGCCATCTTCTTACAGGGACAAACCCTTCAGTTTCTTCTGTCATACCTCTAATAGGATCAGCCTCACAGCTCTTCTCTGTACTACCTCATGACTTGGATGCTCCCTAATGTCTTAATGAACAAGATTGAATATAATTAAGGTGTGGAGTTATTATGGAATAGCTTTAGCCGATTTGGTGATCGATACATGATGCATTATTGCCAAATTCCGACCTATATATGTCATACAAATAAAGATTATCTATTTTGTTTGGGTCTCATAGAATCATACGCCGAAATTCTACCATCCCGCCCACCATGGAGTCGGAGCGGGTGAGGGGCAGACAATGGAAATGTCATCTGACCTCGGGTGAGGTTTTCTGGTCTCGCTCGAGCAAGGCCGTAAAATCCTGCCAATAGAATAGAATCATTGAATCCCCACAGTGCAAATGGCCCATCGAGTCTGCACCGACAACAATGCCACCCAGGCCCTATCCCCATAACCCCACGTATTTACCCTGCTAGTCCCCCTGACAATAAGGGGCAATTTAGCGTGGCCAATCTACCTAACCCACACATCTTTGCACCGTGGGAGAAAACCGTAGCACACGGAGGAAACGCACACAGACTCAATCTCAAGAATGAAGCCATGGGTGAAAAACAATCATTGAACTTTATTCCATTGCAAAACAAGAAAAATAAAAGAAATGCAACTTAATTGTTTCACCTATTTATGTCTTAAGAGTTGGATAAACAGTTTGGTGTTTGGGAGGCTATTTGAATTCCTCCCATGCCAATGTACTTGTGCACCAGTGGTTATTTGTCTAATTATTTCTGTGATTAATTCTGACTTTCTGTTAGGCTACATTCATAAAGCGAAAGACTTGAAAGTTTCAGGATATGCAGCAAGATTTCTGTTTTAGTAGCAAAACAAGAGGTAATTTGTCTGCTTTGCTTCTTTGCATTTTTTTCTTTCCTCAGCACTTTTCTCTACCAAGTTCCTTCCTTCCCCTCATCTTGTGAAGTCTTAGGCTCCATGTTGAATAATATTTTCATTAGTATCCCTTGCCCTCCAGTTTCTTGGCTTTGACAGTTATTGTCATAGAATCCTGACATCAAGGATATCTCAGTCATGCCCTCTCCACCTCGGTCTTCAAATGTTCAAAGGCTCTGTTTCCACTGCCTTTTCAGGAATGAGTTCCAAGGACTCACGGCACTTCCTGAGTGAAATAATTTTGCCTCATCTCTGTTTTAAATGGGCAACCCTTCATTAATATCCCGTATAACTGTAGCAAAGCTTTCCTATTTTCTATATTCTCTTTCTTTGCAAAAAACAACATTTCATTTGCCTTCCTGTACTTGCTGTAACCAGAATTCAAATGTTTTGTGATTCATAGACCAGGACACCTGATCATTCTGTAGCACTGAGTTCTGCAATCTTTCTCCATTTAATTGTTTTCTGCTCCTCCTGCCAAAGTGGATAAGTTCATATTTTCCCTCATCTGCCAAATTATTACCCATTTGTTTAACCTTTCTATATCCCTTTGCAGACTCCTTGGCAGAATCTTTCAATCTTTCTGGTGGTGAGCTTGGAGGTGAGGATTTATTTAGGTGATATGGTGGCGGACCTGAACCCCATAGCTGTCCCGTCTCTGCCAGAATTATGTTGTGCCCATCGTCAACATTCCCACCCTAGTGTCAATTAATGACCATTTAAAGCCCTCAGCTGCCATGGCTGGTATCAACCCAGTGGCAGGAGGGTGTGTTTGTGTTTCCATGCAGTGTACACAGAAGCTAAAACCATGTGGTGGACTTGGGAAGGGGGCTTCCCTCGATCAAAGGTGCTCAGTGTCTAATTGAGTGACTTGACATCCAGAAGGGGGTCCATCTGAAATCCACCACCTTGCCCTTCCTGCCAACCAGCCTGTCCTTCCAGCAGCAGCCACAACCTCCTCTGTTGTGCTGCTGATCACAAGAGCTGCTGGCTTCTGATTGGCCGACAGCTCTCAGAAGGCAAGACTTTCGCCTGCGGGGTCTTGATTCCTGGAGAAGGCTCGCTGCTGGCCTCACCACTGACTGATTGGCTTGTGATTCAGCGAGTCTTCCTGAAGCAAGGGCATCTTTCCTCCGATGACTCAAAAAGATTCTGCCTCTTGTGTCCTCTTAAAAACTGACTCTCTTTCCAATCTTGGTGTCATCGGCAAATTTAGCGACTGGACGTTCAGTTTTTCATCCAAGCCAATGGTATAGGCTGGGATTTTGCACCTATGATGGGCATAAAATCCCGTGAGAGGTCCCACCATTGACATAATGGGATTCCCAGCCAAGAAGGCTGAGAATCTAATTTTGAATGCATTAATATTTAATTATAGGGTTCCACTGCTGTATTATTCCCCCCACATTGGGATTTCCCCCCTTGCCTATTTGATATCATGTCAGCGAGATTTACAACAGGTTTTTAAAGATGTGAACCAGGTGAAGGGAATCAGCTGGGGATGCACAGGTAAGCATAGCCCTTGGCAGCAGAGGGACATGCCTGGGTAGTACCCTGGCAGTGCCCCCAGTACCATGACACTGCCCCTTGGCACTGCTCCCGGCACTCTGGTATGATGCTAGGGTACAGTGCCAGGGTGCCAGGGAACAGTGCCAGGTAGGGAATTCCTCTGGATAGTTCCATGGGGAGTGTTCCCCGTGTGCGTGCAGGGGTTTCTCTGTGTCTGTTGGCGGGGAGGAGGTCTCTTGTCCATGGGACGGTTACTCTGTGGGGGATCTGCCTGGGTGGTGGGGTTGCCCCTGTATGTGGAGTGTTTTCTGTGCCCAAGGGGGGGGGGGCTGTGTCTCCATGTGCATGTGGGATGTTCCTCTCTTTTAACCAGAGATAAGAGAGCCCTTTAAAAACGGCTCCCAGATCTCTGGAAACCCAATGTTGCCGACTTTTTCAGGCCGCGCTCCCCAGCACTTTTTTCTTCTAATGCTGGACAATATGGTGAGAAAAGCCAACTATGTAGCCGGCGAGCTACACATTGCTTTTCTCACCTGGACCAGCACGTCGAAGGAAAAAGGAAAATTCCATCCATAGATGGTAAATAGTTGAGGATCTAGCACTGACCCCTGTGGCACTCCACTAGTAGAAGTCTCACAACACCAGGTTAAAGTCCAACAGGTTTATTTGGTAGCAAATACCATAAGCTTTCGGAGCGCTGCTCCTTAGTCAGATGGAGTGGAAATGTGCTCTCAAACAGTGCACAGCGACACAACATCAAGTTACAGAATACTGATTAGAATGCGAATCCCTAAAGCCAGCCAGGTCTTAAAGGTACAGACAATGTGCGTGGAGGGAGCATTAAACACAGGTTAAAGAGATGTGTATTGTCTCCAGACAGAACAGCCAGTGAGATTCTGCAAGCCCAGGAGGCAAGCTGTGGGGGTTACTGATAATGTGACATAAATCCAACATCCCGGTTTAGGCCGTCCTCATGTGTGCGGAACTTCATGCACTCCACTAGTTACAGCTTACCAACCAAAAAATAGCCCATTTACCCCTACTCTCTACTTTATGTTAGTTAACCAATCCTTTATCCTTGCCCCTACACCATGAGCTCCATTTTTGTGCAGTAACCTTTGAGATGGCATCTTGTCAAATGCCTTGTGGAAATCTAAGTGCATCACATCCACAGGTTTCCTTTTATGCACATTCACTTGTTATTTCCTCAAAGAACTCGAATAAATCAGTCAGGCACAATTTTCCTTTTACAAAACCATGTTGACTCTGCCTGATTGCATTGAAATTCTCTAAATGGCTTTCTGTTACTTCCTTAACAAAGGGTCCTAATAGTTTTCCTTGGACAGATGTTAAGCTGACTGGCCTATGGTTTCCTGCTTTCTGTTTTCCTTCTTTCTTGAATGGAGGAGTAACATTCACTGTTTTTCAATCTGATTGGAATTTTTCCAGGAAAAAAAGCATTTTGGATCATTAAAACCAATGGATCTTGTATCTCTGAAGTCATTTATTTTAAGACCCACAGATGTAGTCTATAAGGACCTGAAGCCTTGTCAGCTATTCGTCCAATATGAACAAAGAACAAAGAACAGTACAGCACAGGAACAGACAATTCGGCCCACCAAATCTGTGCTGACACAAATGTCTCTCCAGCCTAATATTTTCTTGCCTCTACATGGTCCACATCCCTCTATTCCCTGCCTATTCATGTATCTATCCAGATGCCTCTTGAACATTGAACATTGAACATTGTTGTAGAATCTGCTTCCACCACCTTTCCCAGGCAGCGCGTTCCAGGCATTTACCACCTACCCCTTTAAGAGATGCTGTCTGTCTTTAAATGACATGAGTCTAGCTTGACTTCCTGTCATCCCATCCCTTCCCCCTGAAGCAAGTATGCAACTGATGAATAGCCCAGATTGCATTTTTGGAATACAATAATGAGGCCCTCGACCAATTTCCTGTGAGCCCTGAGCCTCATAAACAGACAGGTGCATCGTGCAACATGTCCCCCGCACAATTGTTTTTTGACACAATCAGATTTCCAAACCATGATTTCTTATGAAAACTGCATATCAATATTTACCTCAGAAAAATGCATTGTACAGTTTTTCATCTTCAGCAGACACTTCCATGAGACAGCCATAAATATAAACCAACAGGTCATAAATCTTAAAATCTGCACATAAGCAAAACTGTGAAATTATATAAACAGAGTTGATTTCTATTCCACAGAAAAGTTTGATGAAATATGGAGCTGTAATTACAGGACTATGCTGATAGTGCTTGCTACAACTTTCAGAAACACTCTGATCTGTTGCCAGGCTTGTCACCTGATCATGGAACATGCAAACATTCTCAGCGGTCTGTCCACCTTGTAAGATAGCTTTTCCAGAATATTGCAATGTGTTAAGTGTTTGTAATATCCTCAATGATAATACTCCCCACTGAGACATCCATGTGTGGCATTTTCACTGAAAATCGTGGCTAGTTTTCTCCTCCATCCAAGAAGCACTGAGCTTATTGTAGCACCCGCATTATCCTCTCTCTTAGCTTAATCACAAAGTGTGGGGCTACCTGATCTGTAGACCTCACTGGTGATTTGCACTGCCAACTGGGCAGCTAGTGTGAAATGTGTAAGTGGGTGCTCTGCATGGGTGACAGAACATTATTTCCTGTATCTTGCTGGTACTTGCCATATAAGGAAGTTTGTATAAAGAAGGCACAAGTGAAAAATTAGACTGCAAGGAGAAATACACTGTAAGCTGAATTTTCTATGTAGGTGCAATGCCTGCCTGATGTGTGACAAAAGGGGTCTGCCTTGCTGATGGTCCAAAGTGTTGACCTTACTATAGCTTCTGTGCACATCATTAGTATAACAGCTTGAGTGTGCTCCAGGCATAGAAAGTGCCAGACACTGGCATTTTCTTGATGGAAGGGCGGAAGATGGTGTGTTGCTGCAGTGATTGAAGGGACTCCTCATTTTATGGAACAGGGATTTCTGTTCAAATGTCAGGGAACACTGATACACAATACAGGATCTCCTGCTTTATGGATGTTGCTCTTGGAATGTTGCTTCATGTTGTCAGGCTCAGGAGAGAAACCCTCTTTGTAATGAGCTGAAGGAATGTTTCAAGGAGAGCTGCAACAAACTGGGAGGTGGCAGGGGCAGACAATGCCAATTTCACCATCTGGGTGCATGGCTGTTCAATGCAACAGGTTCGACAGATAAGAGTCTAATTAATAGGATATTGGAACTGCTAATTTCACAATCCTCTGGCAAGTTGGTTTACATGGCATTCAAGCCCCACACTCCATATTTGGATTGGCAAAAGAGGAAGTCTTGCCAGTGTTGCCCATTTTCTAAAGGTAAATATGAAAAAGAGGAGCCACCCACCTCTTCTAATACTGCTCTGTACTATAATTACCATGTACCCAACTCCTCTCGCTGTGCTAAAGTGGTGAATTAATTCACCTTCAATGCTTAGTACCTGTTACATCTCCAGTTTTCACTTGCAAGTGTTTATCCACATTATAAGCATTTACATCCCCCCCCCAAATGCCTTGGATGCAACGTAATTTATTGTTGCAACTATCATCACACAGATTATGATCTACATGCTAAGACCTGGATATCACTGCATGACACAATCATTTTTTACATTCTTTCTTCAAAGTACAAGGCAGCCTGCAATCAATGGGCAAGAATGGACTGGCTGCTCCTTACATCTTTCCCATTTCATCTTCCAATTTTTTCTTTGTAATCTCTTCCTATTGTACCCTGCATTAATAGCCTGATGGAAATGACCATGGAATTGGAATGAGCACAAAATTGTCAGGAATCCTGCACAACAGATCCCTGCCCCCAATTCTTCCCCACACATGAAATCCTCTATTTTTTTAACCTACTGATTGCTCACATTTTGCTCACCTTGCACATTTGCTAATCATTCAAACTTTGCCAAGTTAGATTTGGTCGGCCTCATATCTGCAATGATCACAGTGGCATGGGACGTGAAGCAGAACTTTTACAATGCAATGTAAAGTCAATGCCCACATGATGGACAGCCATGGTTGCACCAGATCCAATTGGTCAAAATTAATTGGAGTGGAAGCAATATTTACATGACACTGAGACTAAACAGAGGGAATGCTTACACCTGTCTGAGAATACCTTCATGCAAAATTAAATCAGAGCACTGTACCATCAGACAATTATATAAATGTCTGGGCACAGAAATGTCAAGAATGTAAACAGAGACAGCAACATTAATCATTAGCAACAGAAAGAAATTTTGTATATTCTGAAAAGGCTGACAGCTTTAAATATTTCACTAGAAGAGTAACAGCACAAAGTGATGACAGGTAGAAAGACATAGTTTGAAGCTGGCATATAAATCTCCAGTGAACTGCATTTTACTGAAGTCCTAAGCAGAGGTCGAGAGCATTCTTTATTCAAAATCCTGGGGGCCGATTGCATTTTGGATTTCAGATCATTTTGCTTTCCGATACCGCATATAAACCTGCATTAGAACAGCCAAGCCTGGACTGGCTTTAGTCGAAAGTAACTAAAATGTCTAGAAAAGTAAGATGGACCACTGAATAATAAATACAGGGTGTCATAAAAAGTTTCTTTTTGACATGTTCAACACAAAATCCATAAAGTAAACACTAGACTAGACAAGGCGAATGAAGTCCAGAAGTAGTACAATGCTTCTTTGTGTTCGGTTTTGGGATTTACATATAAAAGATACTTGACTTGTGTTACCAATTATCATCAGTCACAATCATGTAGAATGAAGCAGACAGCTTTTTGATGACTTCTCCAGGTAAATAAATAAATACAGCAGTTTGTGTAATGCAATCACCTCAAAGAGCAATATAATACAGGATACTGCAGGAATCCACTTCAAAAAATCATAGATCCGAATTTTTAGGATGGCGGCACGGCTGAAATTGGAGGGATGTGTTCCTGCCGACTCCGGCAGCCCCAATGCCATTTTATGCTCTAAAAATGTTTATTGGCATAAGGAGGGACACAGTAAGAAGTCTCACAACACCAGGTTAAAGTCGAACAGGTTTATTTGGTAGCACAAGACACTAGCTTTTGGAGCGCTGCCCCTTCATCAGGTGAGTGGGATTTCAGTTCACAAACAGGGCATATAAAGACACAAACTCAATTTACAAAATAATGGTTGGAATGCGAGTCTTTACAGGTAATCAAGTCTTAAAGGTACAGACAATGTGAGTGGACAGTTAGTGAGATTTTGCAAGCTTGGCAGCGTCTGGCGGTGTCTGTTGCGATCCTCCTCATCCGAGCAGATCCTGTGTATACGGAGGGCTTGTCCGTAGGGGATGGCTTCTTTAACTTTTAACCAGGCAAGAGTGTTCTCTTCCTGTCGGGGAACACTTCAGCAGTCACGGGCGTTCGGCCTTTGATCTTCGGGTAAGCGTTCTCCAAGGCGGCCTTCACGACACATGACAGCGCAGAGTCGCTGAGCAGAAACTGATAGCCAGGTTCCGCACACATGAGGACGGTCTCAGCCGGGATCTTGAGTTCATGTCACACTATCTGTAACCCCCACGACTTGCCTGGGCTTGCAAAATCTCACTAACTGTCCTGTCTGGAGACAATACACATCTCTTTAATCTGTGCTTAACCCTCTCTCCACTCACATTGTCTCTACCTTTAAGACTTGATTACCTGTAAAGACTCGCATTTCAACCATTATTTTGTAAATTGAGTTTGTGTCTTTATATGCCCTGTTTGTGAACTGAACTCCCACTCACCTGATGAAGGAGCAGCGCTCCGAAAGCTATTGTGTGCCTATGTAGCATTAGATTTTCAGAGTGAACATATGAATAAATGATGCTCTTTATTTAATTCCATGAAAACCCCAACTTTATCCAGTCCTAGAAAAACTATTCTTCAATTCAATACAACCCTCCTTTCAAAATCCCATTTCTGGTCATGCCCCATGAGGGTATGTCCTATCCAGAACTTTAAACATGGACTGTACTCAGTACAGAATTTTCAGGAACTTTCTTTTGTGACAAAAACAGCTGACGAAGGAAGGGCCATGGATGTTGTCTATATGGATTTCAGTAAGGCATTTGACAAAGTCCCTCATGGCAGGTTGGTTAAGAAGGTTAAGGCTCATGGGATACAAGGAGAGATGGCTAGATGGGTAGAAAACTAGCTTGGCCACAGGAGGCAGAGGGTAACAGGCGAAAGGTCTTTTTCCGGCTGGAGGTCTGTAACCAGTGGTGTTCCACAGGGCTCTGTACTGGGACCTCTGCTATTTGTGATATATATAGATGATTTGGAAGAAGGTGTAATTGGTGTTATCAGCAAGTTTGCTGATGACACGAAGATGGCTGGACTTGCGGATAGCGTTGAACATTGTCGGACAATACAGCAGGATATACATAGGCTGGAAAATTGGGCAGAGAAATGGCAGATGGAATTTAATCCAGATAAATGCGAAGTGATGCATTTTGGAAGAACTAATGTAGGGGGGAGTTATACAATAAATGGCAGAGCCATCAAGAGTATAGAAACACAGAGGGGCCTAGGTGTGCAAGTCCACAAATCCTTGAAGGTGGCAGCACAGGTGGAGAAGGTGGTGAAGAAGGCATATGGTATGCTTGCCTTTATAGGACGGGGTATAGAGTATAAAAGCTGGAGTCTGATGTTGCAGCTGTGTAGAACGCTGGTTAGGCCACATTTGGAGTACTGCGTCCAGTTCTGGTCGCCGCACTACCAGAAGGACATGGAGGCGTTAGAGAGAGTGCAGAGAAGGTTTACCAGGATGTTGCCTGGTATGGAGGGTCTTAGCTATGAGGAGAGATTGGGTAAACTGGGCTTGTTCTCCCTGGAAAGACGGAGAATGAGGGGAGACCTAATAGAGGTGTACAAAATTATGAAGGGTAGAGATAGGGTGAACAGTGGGAAGCTCTTTCCCAGGTCGGAGGTGATGATCACGAGGGTCACGGGCTCAAGGTGAGAGGGGCGAGGTATAACTCAGATATCAGAGGGACGTTTTTACACAGAGAATGGTGGGGGCTTGGAATGCGCTGCCAAGTAGGGTGGTGGAGGCAGACACGCTGGCATTGTTTAAGACTTACCTGGATAGTCACATGAGCAGTCTGGGAATGGAGGGATACAAACGAATGGTCTAGTTGGACCAATGAGCGGCACAGGCTTGGAGGGCTGAAGGGCCTGTTTCCTGTGCTGTACTGTTCTTTGTTCTTTTCTTTTAAGAATGGATATTAAAAGGCCTCTAAGATGATAACTGAGTGTTACGTGACTTTTTCAATTTCTTCTTAAATTCAGAAATACCTCAATTCCCCAGAAAGCCATGCCATGCGTGAGGTGCCATGCATGAGGTGCCCCTCTTAACTGGACATATCAAGCCAAAACCATTTGTAGAATTCACACCTCCTATTGAATGTGGACCTAACCAAAATTCAAAATCTATGGACTCCTGGAGTGAAATTCTCCAGCCGGGCGGCACAGTAGCACAGTGGTTAGCACTGCTGCTTCACAGCTCCAGGGTCCCGGGTTCGATTCCCGGCTCGGGTCACTGTCTGTGTGGAGTTTGCACATTCTCCTCGTGTCTGCGTGGGTTTCCTCCGGGTGCTCCGGTTTCCTCCCACAGTCCAAAGATGTGCGGGTTAGGTTGATTGGCCATGTTAAAATTGCCCCTTAGTGTCCTGGGCTGCGTAGGTTAGAGGGATTAGCGGGTAAATGTGTGGGGGTAGGGCCTGGGTGGGATTGTGGTCGGTGCAGACTCGACGGGCCGAATGGCCTCCTTCTGCACTGTAGGGTTTCTATGATTTCTATGGTTTCTCTCAGCTGTGTGTTTCCCGCTGGCGGGAGGTGGCATGTTGTTTGCTAGCGGCGGAATTCTCTGGTCACACGCTGTCAATGGCAATTCCCATTGATGTCACCTCACGCCAGTGGGAAACCCAAGGGTGGTGGTGCGCTGCCAGTGGGACTGGAGAATCCCGCCGCATGAACGGCTGGAGAATCCCAGCCCTGGTCTCACTGTTTCCAAGCTTGAAACTTAATTAAGAGAGCTGAGAGAAATTAGTTCATTGTAAGAAAGCAGGAATGTCCCTCATACATCCCCCATTTTCTAGCAATGGCATCTATCATCAAATCATTCTGAGTGGACAATAGAAGTATTGATCATGTGCTCAGCTGATGGAAACTATCTTCAGATAATCAATATTTCTTGCTCCAACTATCAGGGAGAAATCAGCCAGTCTGCAAACTACACAGCAAGAATCAGCAGCAACAGCAATGGCAGCAACATATATATCTACAAAGTGGAGATGGCAAGCAACATCATGGGGGTTTCAAGCCTGGAATCCTTTTCAACTACAGAAAACCAACCTCCTGTGAAGCACCTTGAAATGTCTTCTTATGTTACAAATCATTAATGTTGCCCTTTGCAAGCTTTTTCACCTGTTCTCTATTTGCAACCTCCCTTTCCTCCTTGACTGACATTTCTGAAAGTGTTGTCACCTCCCAAATCCATGCCCATCATTTCTGTATTTCCATATTTGGATCCCTCCAACTGGATTTTCTCCCCTGTTGCAGTACCAAAACTTCACTTATCAAAGTCCCAAATGGCATCCTCCTCCTTCTCAACTTAAATGCAGTCTTTGGTGAAGTTATCCACACACAATGCCTCTCCATCATCATCCAGCCAGGTGAGACTGCTCTCATCTAGTTTCATTTTTATCTACTTAATTATAGCCAGAGGATCATGGGCAGTGTTTTCCCTTTCTCCTCCCATACTGTTATCTTAGGTTTCCCCTTCTGCTTACATATGGTCACCTTAGGTTTCCCCAAGGCTCTATTCTTGGTCTCTTTTACTTCTCATCTACATGCCGCTGGTCAGTGACATCATCCAATGAATCTGTTAGTTTTCATATGTATGTTGATGGCACCCAGTTTCACCTCAATATCATCTCTTGCCTCCTCCACTGTTACTACATTGTCAGACTGCTCCTCCAACATCTAGCACTGGACAAGCTGAAATTTCCTCCAGTAGAATATTGGAAAGACTGAACAATTTCAGTCTTTGGCACAAACTCCATCCCCGAGCTCCCACTCCATCTCGTTCCCTGGCAACATGAAAATATAGAACAGGAGTAGGCTGTCCTTTGAGTCTGCTCTGTCATTCACTGAGGCTGACCTTCTCTTTTGGCTGTACCTTCCCAAACTATCCCCAGGTATCTTGATTCCTTTAGTATCCAAAAATCTATCAATCACTATCTTGAATATACTCAACTACTGAATGTCCACAGGCCTCTGAGGTACAGAATTTCAAAGTTTCACAACTATTCAAGATAAGTTTTGCCCTCATTTCACTCCTAAATTACCACCATCTTATTCTTAGAAAATGGTGTCTGGTGCTAATTCCTCAGCCTGGGGAAAGAACCTTTCAGCACATATCCTTGCAAAACCATGAGATGCCACTTATTCTTCTAAACTCTTAATACGTTAATCTAGTCTACTCAATCTCTCCCCGTAGGACAATTCCCTCATCTCAGGAATCAATCTGGTAAACATAATTCTAAAACAAGGAGTACACAGTATTCCAAGGCCCGATATAATCGCAGTAAGACTTCTTTGCACTTATGCAATAATCCTTTTATAATAAAGATAACATATCATTTGCATTCCTAATTGCTTATTGTACCTGCATGTTAACTTCCTGTGATTCGTGTAAAAAGACACCCAAGTCTCTTTGAATCATAGAATCACAGAATTGCTCCGGTGGAGGAGGAGACCATTTGGCGCATCGTGTCTACACCAGCTCTTCAAATGAGCATGTTGGCTTAATGCCATCCCCCTGCCTTTTCCCCGTACCCTTTCACATTGATGTCCGATCCTATCCTGTGTCACTCACTGGCCCTTTGATTGTGCGGCCCTGTCACTGTGTCACTGACTGATCTCGGCCACTCTTCATTGAAACATGTTCCGCTTTTCTATTTGACCTATCAAAGTAGATCACTTCACACTTCTCCACATTATATTCCATCCGCCACATTTTTGTCCAATCACACTCTGTCCAAATGTGTTTTTTTCTTAGCCTCCTTGCACCCTCCTCAGGACAGTTTATTTTACTACCCAACTTTGTATTATCAGCAAGCTTGGATAGATCACACTCATTCCACTGAGAACGACTATAACTCTCTGAGGCTCAAGCATGTTTTCACTGGGTTGCTGCCTGACCTAATACAAATATTTAAAAATTAGATAAGTTAGAGCAATTGTTGTTAGAACATACGAGATTATTTGATAGAGGTTATGATGGGATAGGATGCAATGGAATAGCAGGAAACAGACAGTTTCCATTGGTTGAGGGATCCAAAAGAGAGAATGTCAATGCAAGATATAATAGGAGAAACATTTTTAGACCGAAGATTTTCAAGTGGCGAAAGAATCCTGCAGGCAAAGTGGAAAATGCATTTTTAGACCTTGATCTAAAAAAGGAAAGACCTGGGGAAGAGGGGAAAAAGACATTTTCCTACATTCAAAGAACTTTCCCACCACTGCCCAGGTCTCCCACCATGTTGCAGCAGATTGTCCCAAGGAGCAGCAGGAACTGGGTTTAAACAAGCTGGTAATGGATTGGGAGACTGGCATGTATCGAACACCCCTGCACCCTCCTCCCCATACAAGAGCATTTACATGCATTAGACCAGGAGGGCAGCCGTCAGCAGGAGCCTCAGGCAGGGAGAGAGAAATTGTGGTCAGAGCAGTGATACAATGGTCGCCACAAACTTCACCATGTTTCCCGCATGATCCTTTTGGTTTCAGGCAAGACTGGAAGGAAGTTCCAACCCATGTCACCTAAACATACAGACACAAATTTAAGGAAGTGCTCTGTATTTCCTTCAAATAATTACACATAAAACTAGAGGTTACTTGGAAATTATAACTGGGTGAGGAGAAGAGAACATTTATAAGGTCTGTGTCCACTGATGTCAATGGTTCGAATTCTTGAAGCGGCTTCATGAAATCTAAACAAAGAGCTGCTTGACCAGGAAAGCGGGAGTCTGCATGCCCTAGCAGAAAGTGTTGACATCATATTGCATTCAACAGCATTCAACAAGCACCATGTATGCTCATTTGTGATCATCTGCATTCAAAAGTGATTTGGCCATCATTTGACATTCGAAGCAATCAAATATCGATCAACAGACATCAAATAAAGCTCAAGCAATACAACTTACGATCATTTCGCATAATGTAATTGCCTTCAAAATGCTCAGGAGCATTCAACTAACACCAAAGATGATTAGAGAGTTTGTCCATGAGAAAAAATTCTAAATTATAGCAATCATGACAAATCATGACAAAATTGGATGAACTTTCAAACATCATTTGACATCAACAGTCTTGTGCTGCAGATCTTTCTGAGTAGCGGCTAATGCAATATGTTATGTGCATGTATAGTGCAAATTGTTTTACATTGGGTCAGTGTATAAATCACGAGTTGGTGTGCAAACACCCTTCCCTTTTCTGGGCATCTGTGACGGGCGGCACGCTGGCACAGTGTTGAGCACTTTTGCCTCACAGCACCAAGGGCCCAGGTTTGATTACCGGCTCGGCTGACTGTGTGCAGTTTGCACATTCTCTCCGTGTCTGCGTGGGTTTCCTGCAGGTGCTGCGGTTTCCTCCCACACCACAAAGATGTGCGGGTTAGGTTGATTGGCCATGCTAAGTTGCCCCTTAGTGGCAGGAGGTTAGCAGGGTGAATAAGTGGGGTTGTGGGGATAGGGCCTGGGAGGGATTGTGATTGTTGCAGACTCGATGGACCGATTAGCCTCCTTCAGCACTGTAGGGATTCTATGACTTCAAGAAATTCCTTTCCTTTCCGTTGACAAAAATTTTGTTTAATCTCATCTATGCCAATCCGAACCGTCCACACCCATTTAGATGCCTTGAGCAATCATGTCTCTGACTGTGACTGAACTCCTGGCAAAGCTATTTTAAATCCCTCCTTGTCAGGGCCCTACTTGTTCCATTGAGTCTAATGTAGACACAAACATGAGTTTTGTGGATGGAGGAGACACATGTTCTACATTGTTTTTTTTTCAAAATTGTCGTTCTTGGGCGGATACTGGTTAATACCTTGACTTTTACCAAGTAAAATTATGGTATATTGTGTCAAGTTATTTGACCAATTTCTGGACATGGGTCACCATATATGCACAGATAACATATAATACCTCATTCCATTCCATACAGAGGAAGATGCAGTGGAAACAAAATAGCTGTGCACTTGGAGTTAATTTACAAGCACTTGTTCCATGCTTTTAGATTTTTGTTACAAGTAGTTTGGTTCTGCATTCAAAATATATGGGGGCAGTGGGTGAATTTGTTCCCGAAAGTACCCAAAAAACTATGGAAAATTTAATCACAGGGCACCCAGAGACAAGCCACCCCTGCCCCCACATAGAAGTGACAGATTCTGTACGGATTACTGCTCCAATCAAAGGCTATTTTTCTAATGCATTTACTGCTGAGAAGAAAATGCAGGAAGATTATAGCTTGTGGTTGGATGTGCAGTGGGAAGGTGAATGGCAGTGGAAGGAAGGTGGGAAACGACGTCAGGGAGAAGGGAAGTAAGGCTGGAGGAGGGTGGGGGTTGAGAGGCCAGAGGGTGGGCAAATGAGGCAGGGGAAAGGGTGTAGGGGAGGCCTAGGGATGTGGGGAAGGGGTTGGTGGGAGAAGTGAGACTGGTGGGGTGGCAGAGCTAGTAGAGTGGGCACGAGGCCGGAGACAGGGAAGCAAGGCCGAGCGGAGAGGAAGCATGGCTGCTGAGGAGTGTGAAGCGAGGCCAGTGAGGAGTGTGGAATCTGGGGTTGGAAGCGAGTCTGTGAGGTGTTGGAAACGAGACTGGTGAGGTGGGGAGCAAGTGAGGGGGAGGAGTGGAGGACAGGGGGAAACAATGTTCAGGGGGAAATAAAGCTGATTGGAGACAAGGCCCTGTGGAGGAGTGGGGGAGTTTGGCCAGGATGATATGAGACTGGGGCAGGCATGGCAGTGGGAGAAGTAAGACCCAGGGGTTAAGTGAGACTGGGGAGTGTTGGGGGGAGTCCAGGGGAAGCAAAGTGGGGAGAAGTGAAGGCAGGAGGTTAGGCCGGGGGGATTAGCAGGGTGAAAACAGGAAAGATGCTGGGAGAGAAGGACTTCAAAGGAGAGAGAGAGGGGCGGAAAGGGGGAGAAAGGGCTGCAAAAATGGGAGATGAGCTGCAAAGGAGTAAACAGGGTGGCAAAGGGGAGAAGGGGTTAAAATCTTCCAGCTTTGTGCATATGTAATGAAAGCACATTCGCAGTAACTTCAGCAATCTGTGGGAGGGTGTTTAGGATGATGGCCTTTTGTCTGTGAAGTGTGCATAGTTCATTTAAAAAGAAAACTTTGGGTGCTAACTTTTGCCTATTGTCTTGTGCTGGTTTAAATACTGTGGTGGCTGGGAAATTTTCTCGTGTGTTACCAATTTAAGTCTTAAGGAGGGGCAATGATTATTGAGGATATTAATGAATTCTTCTAATTCTGCTTCTATGTGAGTATAAATATCACATGCATCTACACACGTAGAGCAGCTAATGCCACTGCATCATTTAATAAAGGAGTTAGTGAGAATGAAACAGGAGCCTCTGAAAAGAAAAGAATAGCACTCAAGAAAAACCCCAATAATTATTTTGATCCCTGCTGGAGGCACATCAGATACCTCATTTATGTTGTTACTGTGCAGGGTGCATGGACAATGGTACATGAATCAAATTGGTTGCATGACTCAAATGACAAAGTGCTTTAATGTCTTTCTTATTAATAGCTCCTGATGCCTGGTGATCACTTCTGTCTGATGATCGTTTTTAATGGCCAATGATCTCTTCTGATGGATAACAGGTGCTTTTGATCGCTAACGAAGATATTTGCATACTTAAAAAAAAAACAATTCTACTTCTAACAGCCTCATATGCAGTGGGATTTTGTAAGTTTTTTTAAATATTGCTTCTATTAGATGTTATGGTGCAACTAAGATTAATGATCATGTGGTGAGGGAAAGTAAACCAACCTGGAAGTAAGGCCAATAGCCCCTTGATACTCAAGCTTGTGAATTATTCTACCGCTCCTTGACTGTTTATTATTAGAATATCTGTTGTGTAGTGAACACAGTTTATTTTTAGAATCCTGTAAACAAAATAAATATATTGAGATTTCATGCATTCCCCAACTTTATCCTAGAGTGCTAAACCGTTACACTGACACTGCATGATGGAATTATCTCCAGTTGTAGGGTAATCGTAGCATGGAGTGATGCTGACAAGATCGGTGCAAAAATAAAATACACTCTAGTTAAGTGGGAATGTCAAATTAGACACAAAGAGGAATAGACACTGTGTTTGGAAAAAAAAAGGTCAGTAGCCTCTGCACTGGAAAGCACACAAAAAATACCAAATTATTCCTGCTAAAATATCAGAGAGCAAATGGAGCAAAAACATTCAGTGAGAACAATGAGATAACAATCAGGTAATTAAAAGAAATAGCAATGACTGTGGCTAAAGGACTGGTGCAGGAGGGAGGGTTTCAAATTCGTGGATCACTGGGAAGTCTTCAAGGGAGGATGGCACCTGTACGAGAAGGACGGGTTACACCTAAACTGGAGGGGCACGAATATCCTAGCTGGGAGTTTTGCTAGTGCAGTTCGGGTGGGTTTAAACCAATGTGGCAGGGGGATGGGGATCAGAACAATAGGTCAATAAGCATAGAGGCTGGGGACGAGGTTGGGGCCAAGACAAGGCTAAGAGGAAGGGCATTCTGGGGGAGGATGACCTCAGTGGGCCTGGAGGTCTGGAGTGCATCTGCTTCAATACAAGGACCGTCACAGGCAAGGCAGATGAGCTTAGAGCCTTAATGCTTGCGCGGAACTTGGATATGGTTGCAGTGACGGAGACTTGGTTAAAAGAAGGACAGGACTGGCAGCTGAATGTTCCGGGGTACAAGTGTTTTAGGCGAGACAGAGAAGGGGCTAGGAGAGGTGGGGGAGCATATTACAGCGGTACAGAGGGTGGACAATTTGGAAGGGTCAGGTAACAAGTCACTGTGGGTGGAGCTCAGAAACAGGAAGGGCGCAGTCACTATGCTGGGGGTATACTACAGGCTCCCAACAGCCCCCGGGAAGTTGAGGAACGGATACATAAGGAGATTCTGGACAGGTGCAGAAAAAATAGGGTTGTTGTAGTGGGAGACTTTAATTTCCCTCACATAGACTGGAAATCGCTTAGGGCTGGGGGCCTGGACGGGGAAGAATTTATAAAATGCGTACAGGAAGGTTCTTTGGAACAATATAGAACATAGAACATAGAACATAGAAAGCCACAGCACAAACAGGCCCTTCGGCCCACAAGTTGCGCCGATCACATCCCCACCTCTAGGCCTATCTATAGCCCTCAATCCCATTAAATCCCATGTACTCATCCAGAAGTCTCTTAAAAGACCCCAACGAGTTTGCCTCCACCACCACCGACGTCAGCCGATTCCACTCACCCACCACCCTCTGAGTGAAAAACTTACCCCTGACATCCCCCCTGTACCTACCCCCCAGCACCTTAAACCTGTGTCCTCTCGTAGCAACCATTTCAGCCCTTGGAAATAGCCTCTGAGAGTCCACCCTATCCAGACCCCTCAACATCTTGTAAACCTCTATCAGGTCACCTCTCATCCTTCGTCTCTCCAGGGAGAAGAGACCAAGCTCCCTCAACCTATCCTCATAAGGCATGCCCCCCAATCCAGGCAACATCCTTGTAAATCTCCTCTGCACCCTTTCAATGGCTTCAACATCTTTCCTGTAATGAGGTGACCAGAACTGCGCGCAGTACTCCAAGTGGGGTCTAACCAGGGTCCTATAAAGCTGCAGCATTATCTCCCGACTCCTAAACTCAATCCCTCGATTAATGAAGGCTAGTACGCCATACGCCTTCTTGACCGCATCCTCCACCTGCGAGGCCGATTTAAGAGTCCTATGGACCCGGACCCCAAGGTCCCTCTGATCCTCTACACTGCTAAGAATGGTACCCTTCATTTTATACTGCTGCTCCATCCCATTGGATCTGCCAAAATGGATCACCACCCACTTATCCGGGTTGAAGTCCATCTGCCACTTCTCCGCCCAGTCCTGCATTCTATCTATGTCTCGCTGCAACTTCTGACATCCCTCCAAACTATCCACAACACCACCTACCTTGGTGTCGTCAGCAAACTTACCAACCCATCCCTCCACTTCCTCATCCAGGTCATTTATGAAAATGACAAACAGCAAGGGTCCCAGAACAGATCCCTGGGGCACTCCACTGGTCACTGACCTCCATGCAGAGAAAGACCCCTCCACAGCCACTCTCTGCCTTCTGCAGGCAAGCCAGTTCTGGATCCACAAGGCAACAGCCCCTTGGATCCCATGCCCTCTCACTTTCTCAAGAAGTCTTGCATGGGGGACCTTATCGAACGCTTTGCTGAAGTCCATATAGACCACATCCACCGCTCTTCCTTCGTCAATGTGCTTGGTCACATTTTCAAAGAACTCAACCAGGCTCGTAAGGCACGACCTGCCCCTGACAAAGCCGTGCTGACTACTTTTGATCATACTAAACTTCTCTAGATGATCATAAATCCTGTCTCTCAGGATCCTCTCCATCAACTTACCAACCACTGAGGTTAGACTCACCGGTCGGTAATTTCCCGGGCTGTCCCTGTTCCCTTTCTTGAATATAGGGACCACATCCGCAATCCTCCAATCCTCCGGAACCTCTCCCGTCTCCATCGACGATGCAAAGATCATCGCCAAAGGCTCCGCAATCTCCTCCCTCGCCTCCCACAGTAACCTGGGGTACATCCCATCCGGTCCCGGCGACTTACCAACCTTGATGCCATTCAATAGTTCCAACACATCCTCTTTCTTTATGTCCACATGCTCGATCCTTTCTGTCCTCCGCAATCCAGCAGTACAACCACCCAGATCCCTTTCCACCGTGAATACCGAGGTAAAGTATTCATTAAGCACCTCCGCCATTTCTAACGGTTCCGCACAAACTTTTCCCCCTTCACCTTTTAAGGGTCCTATGCCTTCACATCTCATCCTTTTACTCTTGACATATTTGTAGAAAGCCTTGGGATTCTCCTTAATCTTACCCGCCAAGGTCTTCTCATGACCCCTTCTCACTCTCCTAATTTCCTTCTTAAGCTCCTTCCTACATCGCGTATACTCCTCTAAATCCTTAACACCTCCTAGCTCTCTGAACCTTCTGTACGCCTCTCTTTTCTTATTTACCAGGTTCATCACAACCTTCGTGCACCACGGTTCCCGTACCCTACCAACACCCCCCTGTCTCATCGGAACGTTGTCATGCAGAGCTCCAGACAAACATTGTTGACAGTCCAACTACAGGGGGGCTATACTGGACCTAGTACTGGGGAATGAGCCCCAGGTCATCAAAGTTTCAGTGGGGGAACATGTGGCAAATAGTGACCACAATTCTGTAAACTTTAGGATAGTAATGGAAAAAGATGAGTGTTGTCCTATGGGTAAAGTGCTGAATTGGGGCAAGGCTAACTACAGCCGGATTAGGCAGGATTTGGTGGCTGTTGATTGGGAGAGGCTGTTCGAGGGTAAATCCACATCTGGCATGTGGGAGTCTTTTAAGGAGCAGTTGATAGGACTGCAGGACAGGCATGTGCCTGTAAAGAGGAAGGATAGGAAAGGTAGGATTAGAGAGACGTGGATAACCAGTGAAATTGTGGGTCTAATCAAAAAGAAAAAAGAGGCATACATGAGGTCCAGGCAGCTAAAAACAGATGGAGCACTGGAGGAATACAGAGAAAGTAGAAAAGAACTCAAACAGGGAGTTAGAAGGGCAAAAAGGGTCACGAAATGTCCTTGGCAGACAGGATTAAGGAGAATCCTAAGGCATTTTATACATACGTTAGGAACAAGAGGGTTGTTAGGGAAAGAATCAGACCTCTCAGGGACAAAGGAGGGGAATTATGCTTAGAACCAAAGGAAGTAGGTGAGATCCTAAACGAATACTTTGCATCAGTATTCACAAAGGAGAGGGACATGTTGACTGGTAGTGTCTCAGGGAGATGTGTTGACCCGTTAGAAAAAAATCTCAATTACAAGGGAGGAAGTGTTAGGTTTTTTAGGAAACATTAAGACAGACAAATCCCCAGGGCCGGATGGCATCTATCCTGGACTCCTCAGGGAGGCAAGAGATGAAATTGCTGGGCCTCTATCAGAAATCTTTGTCTCTTCACTGGACACAGGTGAGGTCCCAGAGGATTGGAAGATAGCAAGTGTGGTCCCGTTATTTAAGAAGGGTAGCAAGGATAACCCGGGTAATTATAGGCCAGTGAGCTTGACGTCCGTGGTAGGGAAATTGTTGGAGAAGATTCTTAGAGATAGGATATATGTGCATTTAAAACTGAATAATCTCATTAGCGATAGACAGCATGGTTTTGCACGAGGGAGGTCATGCCTCACAAATTTGGTTGAGTTTTTTGAGGAGGTGACAAAAATGATTGACGAGGGAAGGGCCGTGGATGTCGTCTATATGGGTTTTAGTAAAGTGTTTGACAAGGTCCCTCATGGCAGGCTGGTGCAAAAGGTTAAATCTCAAGGGATAAACGGAGAGCTAGCTAGATGGGTGGTGAACTGGCTTAGCCATGGAAGACAGAGGGTAGCAGTGGAGGGGTCTTTTTCCGGTTGGAGTTCCACAGGGCTCTGTACTGGGACCTCTGCTGTTTGTGATATATATAAATGATTTGGAGGAAGATGTAGCTGGTGTGAGCAGTAAGTTTGCGGACGACACAAAGATTGCTGGAGTTGCGGATAGTGATGAACATTGTCAGAGAATACAGCAGGATATAGATAGGCTGGAACATTGGGCGGAGAAATGGCAGATGGAATTTAATCCAGATAAATGCGAAGTGATGCATTTTGGTAGATCTAATGTAAGGGGGAGCTATACAATAAATGGCAGAATCATCAGGAGTATAGACACACAGAGGGACCTGGGTGTACAAGTCCACAGATCCTTAAAGGTGGCAGCACAGGTGGAGAGGGTGGTGAAGAAGGCATATGGCATGCTTGCCTTTATTGGACTGGGCATAGAATATAAAAGTTGGCATTTGATGTTGCGGCTGTATAGAACGTTGGTTAGTCCACATTTGGAATACTGCGTCCAGTTCTTGTCGCCACACTACCAGAGGGACGTGGAGGCTTTGGAGAGAGTACAGAAAAGGTTTACCAGGATGTTGCCTGGTATGGAGGGTCTTAGCAATGAGGAGAGATTGGGTAAACTGGGGATGTTCTCCCTGGAAAGACGGAGGATGAGGGGGCGACCTAATAAAGGTGTATAAAATTATGAAGGGCATAGATAGGGTGAACAGTGGGAAGCTTTTTCGGAGGTGACGAACACAAGAGGTCACAGGTTCAAGGTGATGGGGGCAAGGTTCAACACAGATGTCAGGGGACGTATTTTACACAGAGGGTAGTGGGGGCCTGGAATGCACTCCCAAGCAAGGTGATTGAGGCAGACACGCTGGCATCGTTTAAGACTTATCTAGATAGCCACATGAACAGACTGGGAATAGAGGGATACAAACGAATGGTCTAGTTGGGCACATGAGCGGCGCAGGCTTGGAGGGCCGAAGGGCCTGTTCCTGTGCTGTATTGTTCTGTGTTCGTAGGATGGGTCTGACAGCATGGACTGGTCCAAGGTACATTGTTCATTGCGGTAATATAATAAATTTATTGAAGTAATATACCACATGGATGTCACACAAGATACTTGTATTCAAAACATGAATGTTATTAAAAGATGAAGGCTTCACAGAAGGATTTATAATACTACTTATCATTTTTTCACCTGGTTATCATGTCATGTGTGTTGATTGGTGTATTCTCGATATTGTAGTTTCACAGAAATGGGGTGAAAGTCCTTCTGCTGCTTCTCTCACAAAGACACAATCTATCCACAGAAATTTCCAGCGTGGACAGCCAAACAGAAGTGATAGCAATGTGAAGCAGAACCAAGAGCCAACCTCTGCAGGAAATAGCAGTACAATGGGAGGAACCAGCTTTGTAACAATGTACAATATCCTACAAGCTATTGTCTGACAAACTTCAATTTAGAGGAAAGTATACAATTCTTTCCATGTGTTAGGTTTCTTATAAAAGTCATTTGTACTTTGATTGATGTTCACTAGCTCAGAAATAAAAAAATATTGCTGGAACCATTTTGAAAAGTAAATTGAGAAATTTGATTGAAATTGAGTCCTTTCAAATTTGTGCTTTCTGTGTAATTTATGATAATCTATCTTTTAGTGATTCAACATGAATTTCTTATTTATTTGAACAAGATAAATTATAGTACTTGACTTTCTTCCTGCTACAGATATACTTAACCGTACATATTTTATATAAAATGATGTGGTTTTAAAATCGTTTTCCTTGTCTTGCCCCCTTCTATCTCCGCAACCTCCTACAATCCTATGCTTTTTTTTCCCTGCTCTCGATCTATGGTCTTTTGCACATCCTTCCCTCCATTCCTTTGTGCTAACAGTAAATTTAGGAATTATTTCATGACATAATGCATACAAAAGTAAGGTAAAGACATCTGTGCATTCTCTGAGTGCATTCCGATTTGCCAGTTTTATGAGCTTCTTGGTTGTGCTGTCCTAGTGGTTGTAGTATGGTTGGTGGATGGACGCAGATGGCCTTAGAGGACAACCTCAAACAGATGTGGAATTTAAATTCAATTAACTTAATAAATCTAGAATTAAAAAGTTACTGTCTGTAATGATGACTCTGAAGCTACCAGATTGTCATTAAAAAAAACTCTCTGGTTCACAAATGTCCTTTATAAATGGTTTATATGTCACTCCACACTCAGAACAATTTATATGACGTCTGAGATTCCCCAGGGTTTCCTGGTGGAGCTGGTCATTCAACTCCATGTGCAATGCCTGAAATGCTGAAAGTTAGAGAGATGGTACTCAGCTACAACTACCTTCTTCAGCTTTGTCCTGCTGACTGCTTATGGTGGTCTCTTTTGCTACAAGCCCACCAGGTATTTTGCCCCTATCTGGCATAATCGAGAAATAATATTTACTCAAACAGATAAGTGTGTGATCGTTAAATGCTGTTGTAGTTGAATAAAAGATCTGATTTGGAAACATTAACAATTGGGAAATACAACAAAACCACTCGATCCACTGCAACTGATTCTGTTTTACCTGTTTGAAGTTACTATAAGTTGATCAACATTTTTGAGTATATTGCCAAGTTTAATAGAGACATTATTTTGTAGGAAGCTAAATACTGTTATGATATATCTCAACAAGTGTTTTCAGCTGATACTAACATGTGTGAGTCACAAAAATAGAACCACATGGATCGATACTTTTCAGAAATCTAACTACACAGCATATAGGCAACAAAGAGTGGTTTTTGCACAATAAAATGCAGGAAAAAGTGACTAAATATACAGGAAAAAAAGACATTTAGAATTTCTTTTGCTATTTTCCATGGAAGAATACTTTGGCTACAGATTTTGTGGAGTCATTTTGGCCTTAAAACTGCACATTCAGCTTCTTTCAATGGCGATGCATCAGTTTTGTTTGTTCATGGGATGTGAAAAGGTCAACATTTATTGCCTATCCATGGTTACCCCTGGGAAGGTGATGCTGAATTGCCTTCTTGCTGCAGTACCTGTGGTGTAGGTAACCCACAATGCTGTTAGTGAGGAGTGGAGAGGGTGGTAGGAGTTCCAGAATTTTGACACATTAACAGTGAAAGAACAGCAATATAGTCCCAAGTTAAAATGGTGTGTGGCTTAGAGGGAACTTGAAAGTGATGGCATTTCCATGTATCTGCTGCCCTTGTTCTAGATAGAAAGAGGTTACAAATTTGGAAGGTGCAGTCAAAGGAGCCTTGGCCAGATGCTGCATTGCATAGTTTAGATGGCGCACAGTGCTGCCACTGCGTGGTGGTGGTGGAGGTAGTGAATGCTTAAGGTGATGGATGGGGGTGCTGATCAAGCAGGTTGTTTTGTCCTGGATGGTGTCAAACTTCTTGAGGGTTGTTGCAGCAGCACTCATCCCGGCATGTGGAGGATATTCCATCTCCTGACTCAGGCTTTGTAAATGGTGGACAAACTTTGGAGAGTCAGAAGGTGAGACTGTTGCCGTTCAGTTCCCAGCTTCTGACTACTCTCGTGGCTAGATTATTAACATGGCTGGTTTGGTTCAGTTTTTGGTCAATACTAACCCAATAGTGCGGAATGCAGATAATGCTGTTAAATGTCAAACGGCAATGGTTGGATTCTCTCTTGTTGGAGATGGTGATTGGCTGGCAGTCAAAGAAAATCATGTGAGGACTTGACATTCCCAAATATTGGTGACACTAATTATAGGTACTGAGCTCAAGTATGACAGGTGTGAAAGGTATTCACTTTCATCAATCTTGATTTTATTCTGACATTTACTGTAATGTAATTTAACCAAACTAAATTGTTTGTTTTGAGATAAATGTATTTTGTTGTTTTATTACACTGCTGTACCAAGTAATACCATCACATTCCAGTGCAGCAAGAAAAAAAGACTGCACGTGGCGCTTTGCCCTCTGTGATTGCTGTTAAGTCACAGTATTCAGGCACTTTATGGTAGCCATCAGCTAAATACATCAAATCAGCAAGCATCATTTAAGGAGTAATTCTTGCTGTTTGTAACTGCCCCTCGAGTGCAGCATTCTTCCCCAGCTAAAAATATTCTCATGATGACACTCCATCCATCTGGAGAGAAATGCAAAATGTGACTCATTTGATATTATGCGAAGCATTATGTCATTTTTTAAGCTTGTATTGATTCTTAACAAAACAAAATATCAATGAACCACAATATCGACAAGATGGCTATCGAGGAATATGGGCCAAGTGTGGGCAATTGGGACTAGCTTAGTCGTTAAAACAAAAGGGCGCATGGACAAGTTGGGCCGAAGGGCCTTTTTCCATGCTGTAAACCTCTATGACTCTATGACAACTATTCAATTTAAAGTAAGATCTGCCCCACAACTCAGTATTGTACAGACTTTTGATCCAGTTTTAGATCTTTATGACACTCTTTCAGTCACTTCTGTATCCCACATTCTAATATTTCACAGCTGTGGCACTTGACTGTCGTCGATATTTGAAGAATATGAATTTGATTCATTAAGTCGTGAGAGAACTGAACACGGAGCAAGCATAAAGATTAACAGATGACCAAACACAAACTCTTAAGTAAAAAGGAAACTCAAAACACCACTCTCACAATTTGACTACAATATGTTGTCATTTCTGCATTTCTTGTGATTATTTTTCAATCTTTTCACCTTTTAAAACACTCAATTCAGAATAATCTTCCATGCGAACCATTAAACTATATTTTATTTTTATTTGTTTTAACTTTCTATTCCTTATTTTTTTCATCACAGATTTTTATGGGGCTGCCGATAGTAAATAAAAGCATATGTTTTGTTTGGATGAGAAATGCATCATACCAAGCAACATATTCTTTTGTTGCTATGATACAGATATGTGTAATGCGGCCAATTCCTTAAAGGCCAGAGTCTAATTGCTGTAAATAGTAATTAGGTCCATAAGAAACCAATTACTCTTGAAGTCAATTAGAAGCCAATTATTTCGAAGTAGATTGGTGGTATGAAATGAGTGACGTCCTCCTTTTTTAAAATCCCTTTTTGACGATTGTTTTGATGTGTAACAATGTGGATCAGTTTAAAGTACAACTCAAACGTAAATGGATTTATCAAAGGCAGAAATGGCTCAGTGGTAACACTGGCATCTCACAATTAGAAGATTTTAAATTCAAGTCCCAATCCCGGAATTTGGAGAATATAATCTTGACTGACGCTTCAGTGCAGTACTGAGAGAGCACTGTTGGCTGTGTTGCCTTTCACAGGAGCTATCAAACCAAGAGCCCATCTATTTTCTCAAAAAATATCTTACGGCACCATTATGAATATGAGCTGGGCAGTTCTCTTGACGTATTTATCCCTCAACCAACAGTTAAAACAGATGATCTAATCATCTATTTCATTGCTAATTGTGGGACCTTGCTGTGTATAAATTGGCAGTGTGTCTCCTGTATTACAAAATTAACTGCACTTTAATAGTAAAGCAGTTTGTGATCCTCTGAGGTTGTTAAAGGCACTACAAGACCAATTCCTTTCTTTAGTGCAAAGCATAGATGATAGCAATTCCTAAGGCTCGTCTTAGTTTTAACTCAATGAATATGCAGTGATCACATTACAGTGAATACTCTTTCAGCGTATTAAATAAAAGCAGAAAATGCTGGATAAACTCAACAGGTCCAGCAGCATCTGTGGAGAGAGGAACACAGTTACTGTTTTGAGCCCATGTGATCTTTCAACAGAACTCCTTCAGTGGTGATGTCCTTGAGCATCAATAAGTGAAGCATTATGACCAATGGCGCAGTAACTGCTGAACAATTGTATGTATTGCAAAAGCAAGTAATCATTATTTTCTCTTCATAAATCAAAATATGATTACCCTAAATTTTGTTATAGTCGTTAGATAAGATAAAAAATAAAATCGCCATAGTCCCAGATGACCTTAGGCTGCTTTCCCCTGTGGCGATTTAACCAGAGGATCACCACACCTCAGACAAGGGGCAAGGTTGAAAAGGCAGGGCCTTCATGAATAACCTCAGCTGGCATAGGAATTGAACCCACACTGTTGGCATCACTCCGTATCACAAGCCAGTCATCCAGCCAACCCACAGGCTGAGGTTAGATACACTGAGCAGAAGATTACACTGGTCTCCAGACTAGTTGCAGCGGCAATCGTGAAAGTGAGCCTATGACATCCGTCGCTATAACATGTGCTACCAAGAAAATTTGAATTGATTCGGAACATAGCGTACAACTTGCTTCAATCTAGTCTTGCATTACAGCTAATTACTTGGCAGACAGCCTATACAGAGTTAAACATATACACATATAGACCATTTTAAAAAAGTTGTAGCTTTTTAATCAGCAGATTGCTGCTGATTGAACTGCAGTTCAAGCAACCTAATTATCAACATCGACATTTAAAGCCTATTCTTGCTTCAGGGTATTTCTCAGCACTTTGATCATTATTAATGATGAAGATATCAAACTACATGCGAACATTATTACAATAAAAGTAAATCTGAATCAGAGTAAAAACACAGAACTAATTGATATTGCTGATGACTGGATTCCCGGATCAGGAGCAAAAGCACATTTCAAAATACCAGCTCAGGTGATTTGTTTTAATATTATGATGATATGCCAGTTCGAACCAGCTATTCTGTATACTTTATCTACCTAACTGTGAAACTTTACTTTGAATCCATCTCAGACAGATGGGAAATGTTTTCTATTTGAGGAATTTATTTGACAAAGTGTCCGATGATGTTAGCTTCATTGTGAGTGAATGCAGATTGACTTGAAAATAGCAATACTTACACTTGAAAGAACTGGCACTAATTCTGCAGCCTCCAATTTAGGAAGCCTAACTATTACACTGGTGTAGCAGCAAATGTTCTTTAGAAATTTGAATCATGGTATCAAACTTGTGCTTTGCATTGTCTCTGGCCTGTGTGACATCTGGTTTAATGGTTTTACATATTGTCACCGAGTGAAATATTCCCCCTATTCCCTCAAAAGAAAATCTAAACCCCTTCCTGTGAATCCACATCAAGAATCTTATATGCTGCAGAGAAACCATTTTATGACAGAAAATCTTACATCATATTTTGGATTAGCTTCTTTGCTTCTGAAAAACATTTTAAAGTTGTTCCAAACTTCAGTAAGATCTCTCTTACTCTGTCCGGCACAGAATCAGGCTAAGTAACTGGAGTTGCAACAGATACTGATCTTTGTTCAGCAGGAGAAGAATCTTTTGCTGTTATTCAACCAAAGCATAACCAGGTAGATGAAAAAAGAGACCGAATCCAACTTTGCTTACTTGGTACCCCGTGTATTTTTTAAAATCTGAGATTGTAAAAAAGAAAAGAAAGATGTACATTTATGCAACGTTTTTCACAACTGCAGAACATTCCAAATGATTTTATGAAGTCCCTTAGATGTGTAATCTGGATGAAAATGCTATCAATAGTTTTCTTTATTCCCGACAATAGATTAGAATTATATAACCCATACAGTGCAGACGGAGGCCATTTGGCCCATCAAGGCTGCACTGACAACCATTCCACCCAAGCCCTATCGTCATTTATTTACCCTGCTAATCCCCCTGAAATTAAGGGGCATAGCCAATCAACCTAATTCACACATCTTTGGAATGTGGGAGGAAACCCACGCAGACACGGGGGGAACGTGCAAACACCACACGGACAGTCACCCGAAGCCGGAATTGAACCTGGGTCCCTGGCTCTGTAAGGCAACAGTGCTAACCACTGTGCTACTGTGCTGCACTGGTAATACAGCTCAAAATAATTTCCTCAAAAGATTTTGAGATCTCAGGCCACGAAACTGAATTGTGCACCATAACTAGCAGGTCCGGAGACTTCAATCCCGGGCCTGCTAATGAAAGGCAAATCCCCAATTGAATAATTTATACAGCTCCATGCGGATTTCTGGCACAGAGCTGACGATGCCGGAAATCCAGTGACCGGAGATGCTTTGAGGCTGTGGCATCCAGTGGGAAGCTCGCTACATATCCTCTGCTTGAGTCTTGTGGCCTGTGCAACAGGCTGGGAGAATGGTTCCCCCCCTACTTGTTTCAGTCTTCGCAGGGCCTCGGAATAATTTTGGAAACTCTATTGTCTTTCAGTGACTTCACAATTTATCTATTTGAGAGATGGTTTGAAGATCTGTGTAAGTTCTTCAACTTAACAGTGAACTCTCTTGGCTGTGGAGCATTTCGTTTCTGTGATTTGTCTTTGGAATTTGAAATACCCTGGGATTAAAACACTAACAAAGGCTATAAAAACAGAGTGGATTAACTTAGGATAAGAATCACAGACTGTCTTATATATTTTACAGAGGTACTGTATGCTTTGAAATACATATAAACACAATTATAAAATTTAAACATGTATTTTTGAATGTGTATTATTGAACAGGCACACAGTTTGGCTAATGGCACAGGGTCCTAAGGCCTCATAGGAAATAGGCCAGTAAAATGAACCACATTCCTGATAAAAATACACCCATAGAAGCATAACTCTTATCAGCATGATTACCAGACAGCCCAGTGAGAGACATTCGTTGAGCAAGGACAAGCTAGTGGTTCCAGACAGCTCGATGAATAGGCAGAGTCTTCAACTAGATAAGAGGGTGTAGAACTGGCAGTAGGTGGCCATGGGAAAGTCAGGCAGAAACCATTGGAACTGATTGTTCCCATGCTGTCAGAGAATATCTGTAATTGGTCAAGGTATATGACATTTACCAATGATGATTGACCTGTACTAATGGCGATTGGCTCATGATGAGCCAGGGGACAGGTAAAATATATTTTGGAAGATGTATAATTGCATTGCCATCATGATGTAACTTCAGAGAAGTGTTGGACTGCCCAGTTCCTTCTCTCCCAGCGTGTGTTGGTCAATAAAGAACATCTTTCACCAGGATACTGTGGTCGTGAGTCTTTGTCTTAGCTAAAGTTGAGCTCAATACTCAGCTTCTGATAAAAGCCCCTACATGTGGTTTAGGAGTCAGCTGTCCCTTGACTTTTAGCTCAATGCCTCCTGACCCATAGAATCATATGGCCTTGAGGAAGGCTTGCTTTATCCACTTGTCTGTCCCTGAAACTCTTGTTCCAGTTTAATTTGAAGTTTGTTTGATGTCTATTAACCCGAATGTCTTTGCTGCAATAGTTCCCATTTGGTCCTGTAATTTATCCTGACAATGGCACTTCATTATCTTTTTCATCTTCGACTTAGTATATGCTACGTTATTTTAATTGTTTCTCCTTTAATTTTTATGTTAGATGTCTTTGCTGTGCCATACCAATTGAAAATACCCTCTCTTTTTGCAGGAGTGGCAATCCACATTTTGGGTGGGGCATCCTTGGTGTGAGTGAAGCCTTTTTGCACCATAATGAAAACACTGAATAATGGCAGTTACCTCGTCACTCTTTCTCTGCTTAGAGTGCAGTTACCAATTGTAGTGTCAGCCACTTTTTGCCATGAAATCTCTGTCGCTTTGAATAACGACCCAGTTTTATTTTCTCACTTCTGCCTGCCTTGTTATCTGCTCAACCTGTGACAGGGTCAAAGCTTTCCTCAACTGCAGAAATTCTGATGAACTTTCCTCCAAGATTCCGACAACAATGTGATCCCAAATTGATTTCTCCTTCATGGCTCCATATTCACAATTTTCATCGAGCCAGTATAATTCGTTAATGAAAGAATCTATGCTCTCTTTTGGTGTTTGTGTACAACTATTGAACTTGTCCTTTCTATAATGGTGTTTCTAGTACGATTAGACTAAGTGTCATGCATTTTGATAATCTCATCGTATCTTTGTTTACGTCCTGTCTGACCACTATGTCATCTGCATTACTGCCTGTGGCATGGAGAAAGGTGCTGACCTGTCCCTCACCAGACTTCTCTGTTAGTCCCAAACCCTTACTGTAGTTGATAAAACTAGGATGACAGTTCAGCCACTTCTCATCTTGATCTGGGCATTCCAAGTGGTCAGAGCATTCTGGTAAGGGTAGGATTTTCTGAATGGCTTCTTTTAACTGTCATCTTTTCTTGGGTTTTGCTGACAGTTTTCCTGTGCTGTTCTGGTTCTTCAGTTGTTTCTCTTGCTGCTTCCAGTCTACTTGTTTTTTTTCTGCTGCCAGCATCTGTTTTCATTGCTGTGGGTGTTAGATGAGGTTGCATTTATGATCTGCATACATAGATAATGCTGGAGCCTGGTCTATTGGTAAACTTTACCTTTTATTAAACAATAGCAATTACTGAAACATGGCTAAGGGAGGGACAGGACTGGCAGCTCAATGTTACAGATGCTATAGGAAAGATAGAACAGGAGGTAAGAGAGGAGGGGGAGTTGCATTTTTGATTAGGGAAAACATCATGGCAGTACTAACAAGGGATATATCCGAGGGTTCGACCACTGAGTCTATATGGGTAGAACTGAGAAATAAGAAGGGGGAAATCACTTTGATAGTGTTGGACTATAGGCCCCCAAATAGTCGGCGGGAAATTGAGGAGCAAATATGTAAGGAGATTACAGATAGCTCCAAGAAAAATAGGGTGATAATAGTAGGAGATTTTAACTTTCACAACATTGATTGGGACAGCCATAGTATTAGAGGGTTGTATGGAGAGAAATTTGTTGAGTGTATTCAGGAGGAATTTCTCATTCTGTATGTGGATGGCCTGACTAGAGAGGGGGCAAAACTTCTCCTCCTCTTGGGAAATAAGGAAGGGCAGGTGACAGAAGTGTTAGTGAGGGATCACTTTGGGACCAGTGACCATAATTCTATTAGTTTTAAGATAGCCATGGAGAATGATAGGTCGGGCCCAAAAGTTAAAATTCTAAATTGGGGCAAGGCCAATTTTGATGGTATCAGGCAGGAACTTTCAAAAGTTAACTGGGGGAGTCTGTGGGAAGGCAAAGGGACATTTGGTAAGTGGGAGGCTTTCAAAAGTGTGTTAACCAGGGTTCAGGGTAAGCACATTCCTCTTAGAGTGAAGGTTAAGACTGGCAGAAGTAGGGAACCCTGGGTGACTTGGAGTATTGAGGCCCTAGTCAGGAAGAAGAAAGAGTCACATGACATACATAGGCAGCTGGGATCAAGTGAATCCCTTGAAGAATACAGGGGGTGTAGAAGCAGAGTTAAGAGAGAAATCAGGAGGGCAAAAATGGAACACGAGACTGTTTTGGCAGATAAGGCAAAGGAGAATCCAAAGAGCTTCTACAAATACATAAAGGGCAAAAGAATAACAAGGGAAAGAGTAGGGCCTCTTAAGGATCAACAAGGTCATCTATGTGCGGATCCACAAGGGATGGGTGAGATCCTAAATGAATATTTCTCATCAGTATTTACTGTTGAGAAAAGCATGGATGTTAGGGAACTTGGGGAAATAAATAGAGACGTCTTGAGGAGTATACATATTACAGAGAAAGAGGTGCTGGAAGCCTTAAAGCGCATCAAGGTTGATAAATCCCCGGGACCTGATGAAATGTATCCCAGGACATTGTGTGAGGCTAGGGAGGAAATTGCGGGTCTCCTAGCCAAGATATTTGAATCATCGATAGTCACGGGTGAGGTGCCTGAAGATTGGAGAGTGGCAAATATTGTGCCTTTTTTTGAAAAGGGCTGCAGGGAAAAGGCTGGGAACTACAGGCCAGTGAGTCTCACATTTGTGATGGGTAAGTTGTTGGAAGGTATTTTGAGAGACAGGATCTACAGGCATTTAGAGCCGCAAGGAATGATTAGGGACAGTCAGCATGGCTTTGTGAGTGGAAAATCATGTCTCACAAATTTGATTGAGTTTTTTGAAGGGGTAACCAAGAGGGTAGATGAGGGCAGTGCAGTCAATGCTGTCTACATGGACTTTAGCAAGGTCTTTGACAATATACCGCATGGTAGGTTGTTGCATAAAGTTAAATCTCACGGGATCCAGGGTGAGGTATCTAAATGGATACAAAATTGGCTTCTTGACAGAATGTCATGATGTGGAGATGCCGGCGTTGGACTGGGGTAAGCACAGTAAGAAGTCTCACAACACCAGGTTAAAGTCCAACAGGTTTATTTGGTAGCAAATACCATAAGCTTTCGGAGCGCTGCCCCTTCGTCAGATGGAGTGAAAATCTGTTCTCCAACAGTGCACAGAGACACAACATCAAGTTACAGAATACTAATTAGAATGCAAATCTCTACAGCCAGCCAGGTCTTAAAGGTACAGATAATGTGGGTGGAGGGAGCATTCAACACAGGTTAAAGAGATGTGTATTGTCTCCAGACAGAACAGCTAGTGAGATTCTGCAAGATCAGGGGGAAAGCTATGGGGGTTACTGATAATGTGACATAAATCCAACATCCCGGTTTAGGCCGTCCTCATGTGTGCGGAACTTGGCTATCAGTTTCTGCTCAGCGACTCTGCGCTGTCGTGTGTCGTGAAGGCCGCCTTGGAGAACGCTTACCTGAAGATCCAAGGCTGAATGCCCGTGACTGCTGAAGTGCTCCCCCACAGGAAGAGAACAGTTTTGCCTGGTGATTGTCGAGCGGTGTTCATTCATCCGTTGTCGTAGCGTCTGCATGGTTTCCCCAATGTACCATGCCTCGGGACATCCTTTCCTGCAGCGTATCAGGTAGACAACGTTGGCCGAGTTGCAAGAGTAGGTACCGTGTACCTGGTAGATGGTGTTCTCACGTGAGATGATGGCATCCGTGTCGATGATCCGGCACATCTTGCAGAGGTTGCTGTGGCAGGGTTGTGTGGTGTCATGGTCACTGTTCTCCTGAAGGCTGGGTAGTTTGCTGAGGACAATGGTCTGTTTGAGGTTGCGTGGTTGTTTGAAGGCAAGAAGTGGGGGTGTGGGGATGGCCCTGGCGAGATGTTCGTCTTCATCAATGACATGTTGAAGGCTCCGGAGGAGACGCCGTAGCTTCTCCGCTCTGGGGAAGTACTGGACGACGAAGGGTACTCTATCCACCGTGTCCCGTGTTTGTCTTCTGAGGAGGTTGGTGCGGTTTTTCGCTGTGGCGCGTCGGAACTGTTGATTGATGAGTCGAGCGCCATATCCTGTTCTTATGAGGGCATCTTTCAGCGTCTGGAGGTGTCTGTTGCGATCCTCCTCATCCGAGCAGATCCTGTGTTTTCGGAGGGCTTGTCCGTAGGGGATGGCTTCTTTTACGTGTTTAGGGTGGAAGCTGGAGAAGTGGAGCATCATGAGGTTATCCGTGGGCTTGCGGTACAGTGAGGTGCTGAGGTGACCGTCCTTAATGGAGATACATGTGTCCAAGAATGCAACCGATTCCGGAGAGTAGTCCATGGTGAGTCTGATGGTGGGATGGAACTTGTTGATGTCATCATATAGTTGTTTCAGTGATTGCTCACCATGACTCCAAAGGAAGAAAATGTCATCGATGTATCTAGTGTATAGCATCGGTTGAAGGTCCTGTGCGGTGAAGAAGTCTTGTTCGAACCTGTGCATGAAGATGTTGGCATATTGAGGTGCGAATTTTGTCCCCATGGCTGTTCCGTGTGTCTGGATGAAGAACTGGTTGTTGAAGGTGAAGATATTGTGGTCCAAGATGAAGCGGATGAGTTGTAAAATTGCATCTGGAAACTGGCAGTTGACGGCATTGAGTACTGAGGCCATTGCAGCAATGCCATCATCGTGGGGGATGCTGGTGTAGAGTGCCGAGACATCCATTGTGACGAGGAGTGCTCCTGGTTCAACTGCTCCATGTTGTGTTGAGTTTCTGTAGGAAGTCCGTAGTGTCGCGACAAAAGCTGGGGGTTCTTTGTACAATGGGTTTCAAGATGCCCTCGACATAGCCGGAGAGGTTCTCGCACAGGGTTCCATTTCCTGAAACGATGGGACGGCCGGGTGTGTTTGCCTTGTGTATTTTTGGGAGGCAGTAGAGATCTCCAATGCGTGGAGTACGTGGGATGAGAGCACGGAGGGTGCTCTGAAGGTCCGGATCAAAGGTTTTGATCAGAGTGTTGAGTTGACGGGTGTGTTCTTTGGTCGGATCTGTGGGTAACTGTCTGTAGTGTTTCTCGTTGTTCAGTTGTCGGTCCACTTCTTTGCAGTAATCCGTTCTGTTCAGTATGACGATGGCCCCTCCTTTGTCTGCTGGTTTGATGACAATGTTGCGGTTGGTCTTGAGAGCGTGGATGGCGTAGCGTTGTGCTTGGGTGATGTTCGGTGCTGTCTTGTGAGTGCGGCTGATGAATTTGGTGTTGACGCACCTCCTGATGGCTTGGGCATACATGTCAAGTCGAGGACAGCGGCCTTCCGGAGGAGTCCAATTCGACTCTTTCCTCTTCAGTTGCACTGCGGGTCTCTCTGTCTGCTGTTCCGGTTCATTAGCTGTTTCATTGTATTCGCTGTTGGCCTCTTGGGGTTTGTGGAAGAACTCCCGCAGCCTCATTCGCCTGATGAATTCCTCTGTGTCTGCTGCGAGACTGATGGGGTCTATTTTGGTAGTGGGGCAAAAGTTGAGCCCCCGGCTGAGAACTTCGATTTCATCTGGCTGAAGTGTGTAGTCCGATAAGTTGACAATGGACTTTCCTGCAGTGGTACTGTTTTCTACTGTGGTACCGGGGGAGACTTGGTTGCTGCTGGATTTATGTCACATTATCAGTAACCCCCATAGCTTTCCCCCTGATCTTGCAGAATCTCACTAGCTGTTCTGTCTGGAGACAATACACATCTCTTTAACCTGTGTTGAATGCTCCCTCCACCCACATTATCTGTACCTTTAAGACCTGGCTGGCTGTAGAGATTTGCATTCTAATTAGTATTCTGTAACTTGCTGTTGTGTCTCTGTGCACTGTTGGAGAACAGATTTTCACTCCATCTGACGAAGGGGCAGCGCTCCGAAAGCTTATGGTATTTGCTACCAAATAAACCTGTTGGACTTTAACCTGGTGTTGTGAGACTTCTTACTGTTCTTGACAGAAGCCAGAGGGTGGTTGTAGAGGGTTGTTTTTCAAACTGGAGGCCTGTGACCAGCGGTGTGCCTCAGGGATCAATGCCGGGTCCACTGTTATTTGTCATTTATATTAATCATTTGGATGAGAACATTGGAGGCATGGTTAGTAAGTTTGCAGATGACACCAAGATTGGTAGCATAGTGGACAGTGAAGAAAGTTATCTCCGATTGCAACGGGATCTTGATCAATTGGGCAAATGGGCTGACGAATGGCAGATGGAGTTTAATTTAGACAAATGCGAGGTGATGAATTTTGGTAGATTGAACCAGGGCAGGACTTACTCAGTTAATGGTAGGGCATTGGGGAGAGTTACAGAACAAAGAGATCTAGGGATACATGTTCATAGCCCCTTGAAAGTGGAGTCACAGGTGAACAGAGTGGTGAAGAAAGCATTCAACATTCTTGGTTTCATAGGTCAGAATATTGAATACAGGAGTTGGGACGTCTTGTTAAAGTTGTACAAGACATTGGTAAGGCCACATTTGGAATACTGTGTACAGTTCTGGTCACCCTATTATAGAAAGGATATTATTAAACTAGAAAGAGTGCAGAAGAGATTTACTAGGATGCTACCGGGACTTGATGGATTGAGTTATAAGGAGAGGCTGGACAGACTGGGACTTTTGTCTCTGGAGCGTAGAAGGCTGAGGGGTGATCGTATAGAGGTCTATAAAATAATGAGTGGCACAGATCAGCTAGATAGTCAACATCTTTTCCCTAAAGTAGGGGAGTCTAAAACTAAAGGGCATAGGTTTAAGGTGAGAAGGGAGAGATACAAAAGTATCCAGAGGGTCAATTTTTTCACACAGATGGTGGTGAGTGTCTGGAACAAGCTGCCAGAGGTAGTAGTAGAGGCGGGTACAATTTTGTCTTTTAAAAAGCGTTTAGACAGTTACATGGGTACGATGGGTATAGAGGGATATGGGCCAAATGCGGGCAATTGGGATTAGCATAGGGATTTTTTAAAAAAAGGGCGGCATGGACAAGTTGGGCCAAAGGGCCTGTTTCCATGCTGTAAACCTCTATTAAACATTCTGCTACCTATGTACAGAACAGGCTTAGCATGAGCGTCTATGTACAACTATCTCTCAGCATACACTTGTCATGTGATCTTACGTTACTGATGATCTAAATTATATATTTATATATTTAATGCTGGATAGCTCAGATGGTTGAAGCGTGGTGCTTATAACGCCAAGTCTGTGGCTTCGATCCCTGTACTGGCCAGCCTATGCCCACCAATTAAACGTTCCTCCTTTATGGGTGGCATGGTGGCACAGTGGTTAGCACTGCTGCCTCATAGTGCCAGGGACCCAGGTTTAATTCCCGGCTTGGGTCACTGTCTGTGTGGAGTTTGCATGTTTTCCCTGTGTCTGCATGGGTTTCCTCTGGGTGCTCCGGTTTCCTCTCACAGTCTGAAAGATATGCTGGTTAGGTGCATTGACCCGAAACGCTGCCAAACGGTGGCGACTAGGGGAATTTCACAGTAACTTCATTGCAGAGTTAATGTAAGCCTTACTTGTGGCTAATAAATAAACTTTACTTTAATATTAACCCTTTTTATTGTATTGACAAGCCATCCAGAAATGCCATTTTCAAAGCATACCTGGACTCATCTCAGCCCCCAAACAGGCGATTGAAGATCAAACCCCATAATTTTCCTCTTCATTGAATCATAGAAACCCTACAGTGCAGAAAGAGGCCATTTGGCCCATCGAGTCTGCACCGACCACAATCCCACCCAGGCCCTACCCCCATATCCCTGCAAATTTACCCGCTAATCCCTCTAACCTACGCATCTCAGGACTCAGGACTCTAAGGGGCAATTTTTAGCATGGCCAATCAACCTAACCTGCACATCTTTGGACTGTGGGAGGAAACTGGAACACCTGGAGGAAACCCACGCAGACACAAGGACAATGTGCAAACTCCATACAAATGGTGACCCAAGCCGGGTATTGAACCCAGATCCCTGGAGCTGTGAAGCAGCAGTGCTAACCACTGTGCTACCGTGCCGCCCATATTAAATTACATTTTCTTTTAAAAGTACTTCAATCTCATCAGCATACATTTCAATAGGCCTTGATGTTTTCATGCTAAATAGTGATCAGGAACACTAAGAATAGCACACCTATTGCATCTACATTCTCATTGGGTGATCAAAGAAATGAGGGTCTGAACAGAATTTGTGATTTCAGTGAACATTTTAATGTGTATTTAGTTATTGTGGGACATAAAGGGAGGCGGTATTGTCACTGGACCAGTGATCCAGAGCAAGATCTGAGGACCTGGGTTCAAATCACACCAAGGCAGATGGTGAAATTCGAACTTTAAAAAATCCGAGTGTAAAAGTCTAATGACGACCATGAAAACCACTGTCACAAAAACCAATCTGGTTCACCAAAGGAAATCTGCTGACCTCACTTGATCTGGCCTACATGTGACTCCAGATTCACATCGACAGCATTGTGGATGACTCTCAAGTTAGAGCTGGCCAACAATTCTCCGGTCTCACATGCCTGCTCCTACTGTCAACGAGAACGGAAAATTTGGCCCTCAGCCAAATCTTGATTAACTGCAGCGGGATCGGAGAATCCCAACTGCAGACAAGTTGGAGAATTGCAGCCAAAGTATTCATTTTATTAAATTTTGTATTTCCTGGATGTGTTTCACTCAGAAAAACTATTAGCAACCCAATATGTGCTTCGGTTATTTATTAGGAAGCTCATTTTTGCTGTGAATAATAACTTGCAGTGTAGTACTTTTGTGTTTTGAGTGTCATTCCCTTCTTATATATTAAGGGTTTCTTTAATTTTTGTTTTCTCAGTCAATTTCCATTTTACTTCATTTAGACTTGTGAGTGTTCATTTACAAACTGGTAGTTATTATCAATGATAAAAAATCATTGACCCCAATTGTCTGATCAAATGCTGCCTGACTTGTTCAACATTGCCAGCATTTTCTGTTTTTATTTCCGGTTTGCCGGATTAGGAAGCATTTTGCTTTTGAGTTAACATTAATATTGTTTGGAAATGAGATAATGCCAAAAGCCAAATTATTGAAATGATTTTCGGGACTAGTATGAATGAGTATGGATTAAACATATTGTGAAATGACAACCCTTCACACAGCTAACAATAACCGCGGCAGGAGCACTTAACAGCAGCCATGCAAGGACCTTTTCAATGAAACCCTCTCAAGCACACTAAGAGGTTGTCATCTTAAAGCAGTATGCATTTAATTAGAAAATGAATCCTCGATCCCCAGCGTACGAGTTGGTGATCCATGTGGTGGGAACATGAGCTGTGCTAATAGGAATAGTGCAGGTTCAATTCCTGGACTATGCTGAGCCAGCTCATCTCAGTGGGAACATTGGTGGAGGTGCTGCAGTTGCCTTTGGGCTAGAGAAGGGATCAACATGGTTTAACCTGTTCATTTGCTTTTTTTTTGCATTTGCTGGAGAGGACAAAATTGCACAGGTTGGGAAGGATAAGATCAACTTCAGCTGTCCCTACAGTTTTGATAGCACACTGAGATTTCCTGCTGTGCTCACATATCACTAAATGAAAGTGAAATGTTGCTGAAGCCAAAGGAAATGTCCTGTGGTATGAAAAGAGGAAAAAAAAGAAAAGTTAGTAGAGAAGAGGAAGCCGATCATTAGGATGACTTTAGAAACGAACTGCTTATTATAATTCACATCCTATTCTTTCATTACTTCAGACAGTCTGTGATCATAATTCTTTATTTAAACAATGCCTACTCACAGTATGAATAACACAATTATTGAGGCTGGCTGTAAAGGAGCTGGATTAACTTCAGTAGAAATATTCAAAAACCCAAGGATGTTTTCACACTGATCGTGTATGTTAATTTTGTTCCCTCACACTGCCATGCCAGTAAACTTTCCAAACTAAAAGCCCCTAGGACATTGTTGACACTTGACAAATAACATGGTGATGAAATCTTAACACGCCTGCCCTGGGAATTTTTACATTTTAACTCAAAATGTTCAACTAAGTAAAGAGTATTTTGTGAGGGTTCATGAAGAGTTGCTAATGATAAAGAGAGAATGTAATATAATGGCAAAGAGGATGAGATTTATTTTAGAGCAGGAGATAATGCATCGCATAAACACTATATTGAAAAACAACAAGCATTCTAAATAAAAAATCGTTGATACTCTTGTTAAAAGGTGGAACATCAGAGCACTGGGCAAAGTTTCTATTTAAGAAACTAAAAGCAAATCATTGCTTAAGCGACACAAAGCCTAGCTCAGAAATTGCTGCGAGCCAATTATTGCATTATTTTTAAATGCAGGTGCCAGCCACAAAATGTAAATTGTCATAAACCTTGCTCGAGGCAGTGAGGACATGTCTTCAGTACAAAGCCCACATAACAGTTATTTATTAAAGCGGAACTTAAAGTGTAGATCCCAAGATAAGCATAAGATATTTATTATTTTGAAATAAAATTGAATCCTTATTCTAATAATCCCAGCTGTAGATTTCCTCTATTCTCATGCTCACTTTAGAATTGGCAATGTCTGACTTGAGATTTCTCTGATGCTTTCTGTGCTTCCAGCAGCAACATTGTTACTTGCTATGCTACTGTTGCCTCCAGCTGCACTCTGCTGTTATACAATGAGATACATTAATGGCACTGGGCTACTTAGAGAGGACTGTGAGTAGCTTTTCCTTCTGTGCATTTACAGAAATTGAATTCTATTCATTAATTCATTTTGTGTTCTTTCACCATCCTCACACTTCGAATTAAGCACTTGCTTCTTTGCAGTATAGTAGGAATATTGCCTCATGACCTGTCTGTATTCAGTTTGTCGGGGTTATTTGGTGTGGTAACTATGAAAGGAATTCAGTATTTGCATGGGGCTTTTTAAGTAGTTGGTGCATCTCAGTCACATCTACCAGCATGCACTGTGTTAATTTAGGAAATTGTTACATTAAAATGAATGCAGTAATATCAGCTTCACTAACCCGACAAGACTCCCATCTCAGCCTCACAAGCCCACTCTGGAATTTCAGCATATAACATTGGCCTTCAGCATATCACCATCAGTGCAGTATTGAGGGAGTACTAACCCTTCAGAGCTACTCCACCCTGCCCCACCTCATCACCAATGGCCATCCCCCGCCGCCAGTGAAACTTTGTTGTGTATTTGGTGTCTGTCACTTTAAGACAGTAGAACAGAAGTGAGTCAGGTGATTTGAAGGACAAATGGAAACTGAGAGTGTGTGCTCCCACCAGAGGGTGGAGTCCTCAGGCAGAATCATCTGGAAGCCATGCAGTAAGCATGTAAGGAGGGCAGCCTAGAGCTGCAACCCTCCTGTACTAACTTTCTCTTATCACAAAATAAAGCACTTGACACCAAGGCCGAAACTACGCTGCCTTGCCCTCTGGGGGAATCAGAGGGGGTGAAGTTGAATCCAGCGTGCTCGGGCACCATTCTGCAGGGCGCCCCAATTTGTCGGTGAACCGGGAGACCATCTCCTCTGCCCCCCCCCCCCCCCCCCCCGCACTCGCCCCACTACCCTCACCACCTCAAATGGACATCAGATCCCCTGTCCATCGGTGACATTGTCATCCCCCACACACCGACATGAGTCGACAGCATCAGGGCAACAGAACCCCTCGGATGGGTCCCTTAGCAGATTCCCCCCCTGGCCATTGTGCGTAGCTCCCTGTCATAGCCCCACCCCCAGTCAGGCCCCACCCCATTTGACACTGCCCCTGGCACACTCACTGTGCCCAAATGGTGCAAGAGGGGGTCATGCCGGTGGGTGGGGGGGGGGGGGGTGTCATGCAAGGGAGGGGTGGTCGTGTGGGGGTGGGTCGGGAAGGGGGTTATGGGGGGGGGGGGCATGTCAGGGCCTGGCCAGGGGACCATCGGGAGGGCCCTGATATCGCAATGCCAGTGAGCTGTGCCATTGTGGGGGGTGACAATGGCACACCAATGCTCTGTAGATGTGTGTAGGCTCCCCTGCGCCCACCCACCCGCCCCCCACCCCCCAAAACCTGTGCCAAGCTCCTAGCTGTCAAACAAAGTGGCAGAGTGCCAGAAAATTGGAGTGTGGAGCTCACTGAAACCAGATGGGTGCTGTTAGGGTGCCCAATTGGCACTGCCCGGCCATGCCCCAACCACCCAGGAGCTTCAATTGGCTGCAATTCTCCCGGCGTGGCCATGGCACCTGGTTTCCTCTGGTGGAAACCAGTCATGATCATCGCCAGTGTGACATCTCACTGGTGATGTGGGAAGCATCGGGGGGCGGGGGGGGGGGGGGGGGGAGGGGGAAGCAGCTATGCCAGACTTGATAATTCAATGGAGATCCAGGCAATTTGATGCTAAATAATTATCAGTTTTGTGGCGGTAAAACGGAGTTGGGAAGCTTTTGGCATCTCACGCTATGTACCCGGCTCTCCACACTGATCGACAGGTGTGGCGAGCTGGTAAGATCACTCCTGGCATCTCTGACAGTTCAGAACTCCTTCAGTACTGCACTGAAGCATAACCTTAAAGGGAGTTGAACCCATAACATTCTGACTCAGATGTGACTAACATTGAGTCAGGCAACACTTTACGAAACCAACTTTTGCTGAAATTGAACATGCCAGATTTGATGCACAGCATTATAACATATAAAAGATTAGGATATAACCTAAGGGATGCTTGCTATGTCTTATACTTCATCATAGAAATCATAGAAACCCAACAGTGCAGAAGGAGGCCATTCATCCCATCGAGTCTGCACCGACCACAATCCCACCCAGGCCCTACCCATTTACCTGCTAATCCCTCTAACCTACGCATCTCAGGATACTAAGGGGCAATTTTTTTTTAACCTGGCCAATCAACCTAACCCGCACATCTTTGGACTGTGGGAGGAAACCGGAGCACCCGGAGGAAACCCACGCAGACACGAGGAGAATGTGCAAACTCCACACAGACAGTGACCCAAGCCGGGAATCGAACCCAGGTCCTTGGAGCTGTGAAGCAGCAGTGCTAACCACTGTGCTACCGTGCCGTCCATTCAGTTTGTTTCAAATATCCCTGCACTGGATCTATTTCTCTTCAAGCTGTTCAGAGTCAAGCTGATATTGTTGCATTTCTTGCTGAATTAAGATCTGATTCATTCTTTTTCTTGTGAATGACCAAATAATTTTTACTTTCTCTGCCACTTTGCTTCGACCATTACATACTTGTTGACATTGTTACTCCAACAGCTGCCCAGATTTCAACTATAGCTGAATACATTGCAAGAGCCATTTGAAAATAGATTTGGGAATGGTAAGGCTATCATCTTATTATAGTAATTAAAACCTTTAATGTATCGGAATTTAATTTCTTCCTGTGTAATTTCTGCAGTAAAAATAGGGCTGGAATGTAAGTAAGGCACATAAAAAAATTCCGATTGTCTTACCGTGTGTAATTCCTTAGTTATTTGACAGGTACTGCATGCTTGTGTATATATTGTTGTTATGTAGATAAATCTTCAACTTTTACATGTTAAATGGTAGGCAACATAATGTATGTTTATTGGGTTAGAATAGTTTTAAAAGGTATGACACAAGCTTGGATTAATCAGCGTTAAACTGAATCACTCTAGGAGGTGCTAATGTATCACAAATAAGCTAACTAACACTGCACTACTGACGTGCTCCCGTAGGTATTGTGATTTGCTTGCCCTTGTAAAAGTATGCAGAACAGGCATGTTGTCAGTCGCTGACAGGCATTGACTAATGGTACTCTGGACAAACGTTCAGAATTTCATACATCATAATGCAGGAAACTCATTGCAATTGATTTCTGAAATCTTGTATCATGTACCAGCTATCTGGTATGTGCTTGTGTTCCACATTTGTGCTGAGTAAAGCCCCGATAGTGTGGCCTCTTATTATGTTACATTTATTGAAGAAACATTCTTGCATCGAGGTGTGATGGAACGCCTGAGCCTCAGAGAGATGATGCAGTTGTCAGTTCATTTATCAGAAACAAGCCCGAGTTTATTTACTCGCACCAGTTCCAGTGTGACATGCAGATTAAATTGTGCTTCAGAGTAAAGAATGCTGCAGCTCGATGATCGCTTCATTGTGTACTGAAGACTCTGCACTAAGAGTGTAACAATGCTGCAACAGTTGTTAATTGTTATCCACGAATAACCACTGAACATTTGTCTTTAATTCGCAAGCATAATTAGTCATTTCAACATTTCACATGTGCAAAAAGCTGAAATAATGTGTAAAAATGAAATTAAGGAGACAATTAACGTTTTACTTGGAGACATCGATTGTAGCTTCTTTTAATGCTTTAAAAGACTGTATTAATTCACTTACATGTCTTACATGATTGACTAAGAGGTCATTTACACTCGTGATAGAACTCTTGTAAATTAGCATTGCCAGTCCAACACTAAACACCAATCCATAATGAGTCCTATTAGCTCTGAGGGCTCCGTTTACATTTTTTTTTGCGCTTTTTTTTTCTCATTATCTGATAGTTAAGTGTCCTTTTGCATTTTCTAACCTGGAGAATGGTGGGCAGTGGGCATTTAAAAGAAATGTCATGTGCGTGATAGCAATCGGCCTAATTGACACATTGTCATAAAACCATGCTCCTATATCATTGAAAATATGACTTTTCACCTTTCAGCTAACTGGAAATTTTGCAATTTGAACTGATACAGAACAAAGTGCTTAAAAATGCAAGGCCACATTCCAAGCTGAAGATGCAAAAGAAACAGGGGGAATGTTAAGAGAGAGACTTATCCTATAATCCAGACACCCATTGAAACTCATAATTATCTAGGGAAGAGACATTAAAATGCTCAGCATTGGATTTTGGAACAATGGCTGCCACAGACAGACATGTTCAATACATCTTGGAAATACACAATGGGTGAAGCATTTTAAGGTAAGGCTGCCCAACCACTTGAGAGAGATTGAAAGTACACAGCAGTGTCAAAAAAGACTTCAGGAGAGGAAACAAGCTGAAGGCTGGTCTTCCTATTTTTCCTCTCTCATTTGGAACAATAGTATCACTTGGTTTGTAGGCCAAGTCTACTGGAAACCTACCAGCAAACTGAGATCTTGTAATGGTTGTAATATTTTCTACATCTGACGGCATCCAAGAAACCAACTAACCCAAATCGGCTGCAATGTTTAAAATCAATGCCTCAAGGACAATCAAAGGACATTTAACCATTAATTATTTTACCTTCTTTTAAATGGACTCTAACTCCCTTTAGTTCTGATATGCATGTGTGTGGTGTGTGGGTGTGTGTAAACATGCATGTAAGTGTCCATACTTGTTTGTATCCATGCATGTTTGTGCCTGTGCATGTTTGTGCCTGTGCGTGTTTGTGCCCATGTGTGTTTGTGCTTGTACATGTTGGTGCCTGTGCGTGTTTGTGTTCCTGTGTGTGTTTGCATTCCTGTGTGTTTGTGCCTGTACGTGTTAGTGCCTATCTGTGTTTGTGCCTGTGCGACTACATGAAGGATGAGTGGCTGACATCACATTTTTATCATTGTTCTTGGGGTTATTGGTCAATAAATGTGCTCTTTCTTTGACTCAATGAAACCTTGTTTGATTGGTTCCTTGTTGCATATCCTCATGAAAAAGGAACTTAAATCTTTGTTGTCACCAACCAAGGAGGTTGAATTGAGGGGGGCCAGTTCACTTCATAGATCATAGAAGATCATAGAAACCCTACAGTGCAGAAGGAGGCCATTCGGCCCATCGAGTCTGCACCGACCACAATCCCACCCAGGCCCTACCCCCACATATTTTACCCGCTAATCCCTCTAACCTACACATCCCAGGACTCTAAGGGGCAATTTTTTAACCTGGCCAATCAACCTAACCTGCACATCTTTGGACTGTGGGAGGAAACCGGAGCACCCGGAGGAAACCCACGCAGACACGAGGAGAATGTGCAAACTCCACACAGACAGTGACCCAAGCCGGGAATTGAACCCAGGTCCTTGGAGCTGTGAAGCAGCAGTGCTAACCACTGTGCTACCGTGCTGCCCCTGGTCGTAACAAAATGATCAGCTCAAGCATTCATGATTTTGGCCTGGTAAAGTGGAGCAGTTTAAACTTCTTTTAAATGTTTTCTATCTCTCTATCTCAGTCATTTTTAACTCAATGCAACTCATTTTTTCTTTGGTTCTTTAAGACTGAAGGCTGTCAGTTCTTTCTATCTGTATTCTTCTTCTCGGTCTAGATTAGGAGAAGAAGACCTTAGGTCTTGAATTTCCATATGGGTTGCCTCAATTCTCAACCATTACTTTGGTAGGAGATTGACAGTACGCTGGAGGAAAGGGTGGAAGTGATTTAGAACAACAAATATGAACCATTCATCAAGGGATTCCACCAATCTACCATCAAAGTTAGAGCAAGAGACCAGAAGAACCTCTCTTCTGGAAGTTCAGGGCCGATTTCATAGCTAATCGTTAACATTTAGTAGGTCTTCATATGAACTGAATATTATAAGATAATATTGTATTCAGTTGTTCAGTGTTTGATTATGCGTGTCTGTTGACTGTTCTCAGTGTGCTATCCAGTGACTGGGTGTAACTACAAAGAGAAACAGAAACTAAACTGAAACAAGAAGCTGGAAGCATGAGAGATACAATCCGCTGTCATCGCTGCATAGGTCAGAGGCACAAAACACAACAAATAAAATTGGTTATATCAAAACTGTAAAAATCAGTGGGACATGAGAAGATATTCATCCCCATTGCTTCAATAAGAAATGAAAACAAAATGGCTGTGCATTACTTTAGACTATGATTTAAATCATATCGATATACATGAGGAAGAAGGGAAGAGAGGGATATGGGGCAGCAATGTGGAACAGATAATTAGAAAGCACAGAGGCTCGTGTGGAGTACAAACACTGGTAAAGATCAGAATTGAAGACTATCAGATCAAATGCTACAACGGAAAAATCCAAATCTCTTTTTACTCTACTGGACTGAGCAGATAGGGAGAAACTGTTCACGTTCATAAAAAGAACAAGAATGAGGGGGCACTGATCTACAGTGATTTGTAAAAGAAGCAAATGCAATGTAAAAACAACTTTTTCATGCATCGAGTGGTTTGGGTCTGGAATGAACTGCCTGGAGGTGTGATGGAGGGAGGTTCAACTGAAGCATTCAAGAGGGCATTGGATGATTATTTGAATAAAAACAATATGCTGGTGTATAGGGAAAAGGAAAGGGAATATAATAAGACCATAAGACATAGGAGCAGAATTAGGCCACTCGGCCCATTGAGCCTGCTCCGCCGCCATTCAATCATGGCTGATATTTTTCTCATCCCCATTCTCCTGCCTTTTCCCCATAACCCCTGATCCCCTTATTAATCAAGAACTTATCTATCTCTGTCTTAAGGACACTCAATGACCTGGCCTCCACAGCCTTCTGCGGTAAAGAGCTCCACAGATTCACCACTCTCTGGTTGAAGAAATTCCTCCTCATCTCTGTTTTAAACAATCATTCCTTTCGCCTGAGGTTGTACCCCTCTGGTTTTATTTTTTCCTACTAGTGGAAACATCCTCTCCACGTCCACTCTATCCAGGCCTCACAGTATCCTGTAAGTTTCAATAAGATCCCCCCTCATCCTTCTAAACTTCAACAACTCCACACCCAGAGTCCTCAACCGTTCCTCATACAACAAGCTCTTCATTCCTGGGATCATTCTTGGGAACCTCCTCTGGACCCTTTCCAAGGCCAGCACATCCTTCCTTAGACATGGCGCCCAAAACTGCTCACAATACTCCAAATGGGGTCTGACCAGAGCTTTATACAGCCTCAGAAGTACATCCCTGCTCTTGTATTCTAGCCCTCTCGACATGAATGCTAACATTGCATTTGCCTTCCTAACTGCCGACTGAACCTGCACATTAACCTTAAGAGAATGTTGAACAATGACTCCCATGTCCCTTTGTGTTTCTGATTTCCTAAGCATTTTCCCATTTAGAAAATAGTCTATGCCTCCATTCCTCCTTCCAAAATGCCTAACCTCATACTTTTCCACTATCACTAAGTCATGATGCTTGTTTGGAGAGCCGGTCCAGACAAGTTGGGCCAAATGGACTCCTGTACCATAACAATTCTTTGACACCTAAACCATGTATTAAAATGCTCAGATCTCAGAATACAGCAGCAGTATGAATTTATCTCTTGTGGCATCTAAATGAGATGACCAAGACATTTAATGTTAGATTTAAGGTATTTTCAAACTGTTTGAAACGACTCAATTTATTTCATTCAGGACACTTACAGATAACAGGAGGTAAAAGTAATGAAGGAAAAGATTTTCCACCTCGTTATGCTAATCAAGTGATGTAGAGGGACAGAACATATGAGCAAGAGGTGAAAAACTGGGCTTGCACTTGATTTCTTACCTGTCCCAATATGCCCAGCCCCATTCTGCGGGCATATTATTAAATATTAATGAACTTATTTTAATAAGTGAACCCGTGATGTAATAGTCTGGGCTCACTTACCTTTCTGACCTCACTGGTGGAGGTCCTCACCGACGAGGATCATAGATGGTTCCCACCAACAGGGACCAGATGTAATGGCCTCACCAGTGGGACCTGAGGCCATTGAAGTTCCCCAGGTGGTCGGGGGCAGAGGCGGTCAGTGCCCCTTGACAGTGCCAGCCTGATTCTGCCAGCCTGACCCTGGGCAGTGCCAGCCTGGAACCCTGGCACTGCCCAATGGACACCCTGGCACTGCGCACTGGGCACTAGGTAGTGTCAAGTGGGTGGGGCCTGAGGGGACGGTTCCAGATGTGAGTGGGGTTTGACAGGGAGGTGGGGGTGGGGGGGAGGTCCGTAGGAGAGGAGGGAAGGATGAACTCTGCATCGTGGGGTGGAGGCTGGATGGAGGGGCTGGCGATTGGGGTGGGGGAGGGACTGGCGATCAGAGGCTTATCAGCAATCAAGGGGTCGGGGCAGTGACTGTTGATCAGGAAGGGGGTGGAGCAGTGACTGGGAGGGACTGTGGGGGTAGCTATCAGGAGAGTTCATGGGGGGTGATGGGTGATGTTCATGGGGGCTGTTGACAGATCTCCCAGTATACTGGTAGATCAGGGCACTTATCCAATGCCAGCCCTAGCAGTCTGCAGCCAGCTTCCCGGCGTGAATAGGCTCCGTCTCCGTTACTGGCAGCAATCAGGTTTTGGCCTCTGTATTGCACATAACTTACCTTGCTGGAAAAACGGGACTTTTCTTGCCCATTCGACACTTAGAATTTTTCTGAGAAAATTCTGCCCTTCATCCCAATAGTCTGATTCATACTCAGAGATGAAATGCTCTGCACCCTCAGCCCACTGTCCATTTTAACGTTTAAAGTTGAATAACTGGATCTTGATTTAATGTACTGGATGTCTTTTCTAGCCAAACAACCAGTTAAGCTGAACCTTTCTGGTTCATACGTTAGACAGAACCGTGAATACTATAGCAATGCAGCTGCTTCAGAAAGAGCTGAATGCTTGTTTCACATCCTTCAGAGAATTCGCCTAACCCATGGATGCCAATAACTGACTGTAAAAGTATTGCAAGAGATGAGCAGCACTGATCAATAAACAATCCTTAACCTGCTATCCCACAAAATGTTGCAGTTATTCCGGATATTTCTTCCAGAACTCTTTAGAATATTAATTAGCAAAGGGAAGTTTGGTTTTTGGATATCAAATCTGCTGATTTTCTAATACTCCCACTGGTAAGTTTTGCTTGAGTGAGTCTGTAGTCAATTTAACATACAGAAGCAGTCAATCCGTCTCCTTGATCTCATATTGATGCAGCAGTTGATGCTGATGTACAGAGAAACTAGTCTGCACTAACTGTTGGCTTTTCCTTACCTGTGGGAAAGACGGAAACAAGAGCTTCCCAGGCAGCTCGCCGCACATTTGAAAGTAAGTTGGCAAAGACTGAAGAAAGAGTGATAGGGTTCACTGAAGCAGCTCAGTTCATCTTAGAAATTAGTTCAAGGCCTACAGAAACAAAATGGGAACATTACAGAGAAGGAGATGCTGAAAGTCTTAAAGTGCATCGAGGTAGATAAATCCCCAGGAACCGATGAAGAGTATCCCAGGACATTGTGGGAGGCTAGGGAGGAAATTGCGGGTCCCCTAGCAGAGATATTTGAATCATCGACAGCCACACGTGAGGTGCCTGAAGATTGGAGGGTGGCAAATGTTGTGCCTTTGTTTAAGAAGAACTGCAGGGAAAAACCTGGGAGCTACAGACCGGTGAGCCGAACGTCTGTAGTGGGTAAGTTGTTAGAAGGTATTCTGAGAGACAGGATCTACAGGCATTTAGAGAGGCAAGGACTGATTAGGGACAATCAGCATGGCTTTGTGAGTGGAAAATCATGTCTCACAAATTTGATTGAGTTTTTTGAAGGGATAACCAAGAAGGTAGATGAGGGCAGTGCAGTCAACGCTGTCTACATGGACTTTAGCAAGGCCTTTGACAAGATACTGCATGGTAGGTTGTTGCATAAGGTTAAATCTCACGGGATCCAGGGTGAGGTAGCCAATTGGATACAAAATTGGCTTGATGACAGAAGATAGAGGGTGGTTATAGAGGGTTGTTTTTCAAACTGGAGACCTGTGACCAGTGGTGTGCCTTAGGGATCGGTGCTGGGTCCACTGTTATTTGTCATTTATATTAATGATTTGGATGAGAATTTAGGAGGCATGATTAGTAAGTTTGCAGATGATATCAAGATTGGTGGCATTGTGGACAGTGAAGAAGGCGATCAAGGATTACAATGAGATCTTGATCAATTGGGCCAGTGGGCTGATGAATGGCAGATGGTGTTTAATTTAGATAAATGCAAGGTGATGCATTTTGGTAGATTGAACCAGGGCAGGACTTACTCAGTTAATGGTAGGGCACTGGGGAGAGTTACAGAACAAAGAGATCTAGGGTTCATAGCTCCTTGAAAGTGGAGTCACAGATGGACAGAGTGGTGAAGAAGGCATTCGGCATGCTTGGTTTCATAGGTCAGAACATTGAATACAGGAGTTGGGATGTCTTGAAGTTGTATAAGACATTGGTAAGGCCACACTTGGAATACTGTGTACAGTTCTGGTCACCCCATTATAGAAAGGATATTATTAAACTAGAAAGAGTACAGAAGAGATTTAGTAGGATGCTACCAGGACTTGATGGTTTGAGTTATAAGGAGAGGCTGGATCGACTTTTTTCTCTGGAGCGTAGGAGGATTAGGGCTGATCTTATAGAGGTCTATAAAATAATGAGGGGCATAGATACGCTAGATAGTCAATATCTTTTCCCAAAGGTAGGGGAGTCTAAAACTAAAGGGCATAGGTTTAAGATGAGAGGGAGAGATACAGAAGAGTCCAGAGAGGCAATCTTTTCACACAGAGGGTGGTGAGTGGACGGAACAATAGAGGCAGATATAATTTTGTCTTTTAAAAAACATTTAGACAGTTACATGGGTAAGATGGGTATAGAGGGATATGGGCCAACTGCGGGCAATTAGGACTAGCTTAATAGTGAAAACTAGCCAGCATAGACAAGTTGGGCCAAAGGGCCTATTTCCATGCTGTAAACCTCTATGACTCTATGATTCTATACGTACATTTGCCACCTCATTACTGGGTTAGTTGCTAAAGTTCTATGGATCCAAAACCCTGTGGGTTTCCATTGTAAATGCTGAAATCAATGCCTATAGAATCAGAGAATGATTACAGTACTGAAGGAGGACATGTGGGGCGAGATTCTCTGGCCTCCCAGCCGCATGTTTCCTGCCGCGGGAGATGAAGCGGTGTTTGCTAGCGGCGGGATTCTCTGGTCCCATCGCAGTCAATGGAATTCCCATTGAAGTCACCCCCACGCCAGCGGGAAACCCGTGGGAGGGGGTAAGCTGCCGGTGGGACCGGAGAATGCCACCGGCATGAACGGCCAGAGAATTCCGGACTTGGTTTTGTGTATCTGTTTTGGTTCTCTGCAAAAGAAACTGAGCTCGTCCCACTCTTCCCACTCTCCTGCCTTTATCCCGTACTCCTGTAAATGTTTACCCTTCAGGTACTTATCCAGTTGCCTGTTGAAAGTTGCAGTGTATCTGCCTAAGTCACACTCTCAGGCAGTGCATTCCAGGTCAAAACCACTCTGCATAATAAGTTGCTTCTTGTGTCGCCATTACTTCTTTCGCAAGTATCTTAAATTGGTGTGCTCTAGTTCTTGACACTTTTACCACCGGGGACAATTTATCTCTATCTACACCATCTAAACTTATAGGATTCTGACAGAGCTGGACAGACTGGATGCAGGGATATTGTTTCCTCTGGCTGAGGGTCTAGAACAAAGGGTCACAGTGTCAGAGATACAGGCCATTTAGGACGCAGATGAGGAGAAACCTCTTCACTCAGAGGGTGGTGAACCTGTGGAATTCACAGAAGGCTGTGTTAACTTTAACTTAACTTTATTTATTAGTGTCAAAGTAGGCTTACATCAATACTGCAATGAAGTTCCTGTGAAAGTTACTGTAAAGTTACTGTGGAGGCCAAGTCACCAAATATATTAAAGAAGGAAATAGATTTCTCAACTCTGAAGATGTCAGGAGCATGGAGAAAGCATGGGTAAATGGCTTTGAGGTAAAGGATTAGCCATGATCATATTGAATGGTAGAGCAGGCTTGAAGGGCCGAATGGCCTACTCCTGCTCCTATTTTCGATGTTTCTTTGTTTCTACATTATGCCCTCATAATTTTGAACATCTCCTTCAAATCTCCTGTCAACGTTCTCTTCTCAGAGGAAGACAAGTCCTTTCTCAGCTTTTTCAATTTATCACATGACTGAAATCCCTCATCACTGAAACCATTGTTTTCTGCCTCCATTCAAAAGCCTTCACATCCTTCCGTGTGGTGCCCAGAACTGCACAAATACTCCAGTTGAAGCTGAACCAGTGTTTTATGAAGGTTCATTGTAAGGTTGTTGCCTTTGTACCCCATGGGCTAGATTGTAGGCCTCCCCTGCAAACCCTAACGTCGCCCCCGCCACCCCTCCCCCCCCCCTCCCCATCACCGAATTTGAAGGCAGGGCCTCATAAAATAAAGCGAGTGGCCTGCCCACTAACTTTGCCCCTGCCTTTGGCCTGTCTGCCATTTTACAAGGGGTAGTGGAAGCATCAAATGGCCAACTCGCTTGGGCCTAACCCACTCCCGCCACTATTTTATTTGCAGCAATTGGCAACCCAAGCCGAGGGGATTGCCCAGATAGTTTTTATTGGGTGAGCTGGTGCCAGCGGCATAATGTGGAGATGCCGGCGTTGGACTGGGGTAAACACAGTAAGAAGTTTAACAAGACCAGGTTAAAGTCCAACAGGTTTATTTCAAATAAACTTCTGTTGTTAAACTTCTTGCCGGGGCATAGACAGGGTCGGAGACCTCATATGGCGGGGGTGGGGGGGGGGGGGTGGGGGGCATGTGTCCATTGGAGGGCCCCATCCCAGTTTTAACCATCCTCCTGACCTTTCAAACCTGATCCAGGCCTCACCATTACAACTGACTTACCCAAAGTCTGGCATCTATAACCTTCTCTTCTTCGGGGACTGCCAGAAGTCCCTGCAGTGGCCACAACTCAAACCTGGCACTGCTGGGACTTCAGTGCTACCAGCTAAGAGGATTGGCCACCAGCTCTCAAAAGCAAGACTTCCTCCCCAGATTGGGATGGAAGTCTCACCATGAGCCATTTGATACCCTTGTGAGTATAAAATGACTGAGGGGCACTGAGGAGCAGCCAGCTTTTGGTGTCCGGATTCCTGAATGACGTTTTGGTCGGGGGCAGGGGGAGTAGTGTGCAGGGAATATTGCAAAATCCATCCCTATATTTCACTTTCAAACACCCAGGATCCCATCTGTCTTTTTAGCTGCTTTCTCAAACCGTACCACCTTCAGCTATGTGCACACATATACAACTAGGCTGTTCCTGCACCCCTTTACAACTGTCCCCTTTATATTGCATTGCCTCGTTCCTCCTCCCGAAACATAGCACTTCACACTTATCTGCATTAAACTTCACGAGCTATGTGTCCACTATTCCACTAACCTATATCTTCTTTAGGTCTATCACTATCCTCCTCTAGTTTATACAACACTTGCGTGAGGCTGGAGAGGAGCCTGCAGTGAGAGGGGAAGGATCCAGTTGTCATGTGCCATAAAGATATCTGTGACATAGATAGGACTAGGAAAGAGGTTCTGCTTAGGTTTAATGAAAGCTAGGAGTTAAATTAAAAAGCAGAATCACAGAGATGAGAGGATGTTTGCCCTTGTGGGGGAATCTAGAACTAGGGTGCACAATTTAAAAATTAGGGGTCTCCTATTTAAAACTGAGATGAAGAGATTTTTTTCTCAGAGGTTTGTTTGCCTGTGTTATTCTCTTCCCCAGAGAGCAGTAGAGGCTGGATCATTGAATATATTCAAGGCTGAGTAAGATAAATGAGGGGGTAAGGGGCAGACAGGTAGACAGAGTTGAGGCCCCAATCAAATCAGCCATGATCTTACTGAATGATTAAGTTCAAGGGACCAAATTGTCTACTCCTGCTCTTTGTTCTTGTGTAATACTTCCAAGTTTTGTGTCACCTGCGAATTGTACCATTATGCACTGGACGCACAAGTCTAGCTCACTAATATAGATTAAGAAAAGCTGTGCTATAAATACTGACCCCTGAGAGACCCATTTCTCCAGTCTGAAAAACCACTGTTTATTGCTCTCTGTTTTCTATCACTCAGCCAACTTTGTATCCACGCTGGTGCTGTCCTTTTGTATTCCACGGCCTTCAATCTCGCTGGCAAGTTTATTACATGGCACTTTATCAAACAGCTTTTGGCAGTCTATGAACAACACATCAACCTTATTACTTTCACCAATCCTCTCCAATATCTTGCCAAAAAACTCAATCAAGTTAGTTTAATACATCTGTGCTCCCTTTCCTTAATTGATCCACACTTGTTCTGGTGACTATTCATTGTGCCTCAGATTATCATCTCTAAAGGCTTTCTAATCATGGAGGTAAAACTGCCCTGTAGTTTCCTCACGTATCCTTAGGCCCTTTTTTGAACAAGGCTGTAACATTTGCAGTTTTCCTTTGTATGTATGGAGGATTAGAAGATTATGACCAGCACACCAACAATTTCCAACATTGCTTCCCTGTTTATCAATTCTTAGCCCACTCATTATCCCAACTATCCCATCTTTCACTGTAACTGTGGCAACATTAGTTTCCTTGACAAAGACAAATGCAAGGTGCTCATTAATCACTTATCAAATAACAAAGAATAAAGAAAATTACAGCACAGAAACAGGCCCTTCGGCCCTCCAAGCCTGCACGAACAATGCTGCCCGTGTGAACTAAAACCCCCCACCCTTCCAGGGACCATATCCCTCTATTCCCATCCTATTCATGTATTTGTCCAGACGCCCCTTAAAAGTCACTATTGTATCTGCTTCCACTACCTCCCCAGGCAGCGATTCCAGGTGCCCACCATCCTCTGTGTAAAAAATCTTGCCTCATACATCTCCTTTAAACCATGCACTTCATGCCTTAAACTTATGCCCCCGAATAATTGACTCTTCCACCCTGGGAAAAAGCTTCAGACTATCCACTCTGTCCATGCCCCTCATAATCTTGTAGACTTCTATCCCTCAACCTCCGTCGTTCCAGTGAGAACAAACCAAGTTTTTCCAACCTCTCTTTATAGCTAATGCCCTCCATACCAGGAAACATCCTGGTAAATCTTTTCTGTACCTTCTCCAAAGCCTCCATATCCTTCTGGTAGTGTGGCAAGCAGAATTGAACACTATTCCTACTAAGGTTCTATAAAGCTGCAACATGACTTGCCAATTTTTAAACTCAATGCCCCGGCCGATGAAGACAAGCATGCCGTATGCCTTCTTGACTACCTTCTCCACCTACGTTGCCACTTTAAATGACCTGTGTACCTGTACACCTAGATCCCTCTGCCATTTACTGTATATTTCCCATCTGTATTAGATCTTCCAAAATTGTTTAAGAAGGGTAGCAAGGATAATTTGTCCGGATTAAACTCCATCTGCCATCTCTCTGCCCAAGTCTCCAACCGATCTATATCCTGCTGTATCCTCTGATGGTCCTCATCGCTATCCGCAATTCCACCAATCTTGTGTCGTCCACAAATTTACTAATCAAACTAGTTACATTTCCCTCCAAATCATTTATATATATTATAAACAGCAAAGGTTCCAGCACTGATCCCTGAGAAACACCATTAGTCACAGCCCTCCATGCAGAAACACACTCTTCCACTGCTACCCTCTGTCTTATATGACGGTGTGGAGTTTGCACATTCTCCTCGTGTCTGCGTGGGTTTCCTCCGGGTGCTCCGGTTTCCTCCCACAGTCCAAAGATGTGCAGGTTACGTTGATTGGCCATGCTAAAATTGCCCCTTAGTGTCCTGAGATGCGTAGGTTAGAGGGATCAGTGGGTAAAATATGTAGGGATATGGGGGTAGGGCCTGGGTGGGATTGTGGTCGGTGCAGACTCGATGGGCCGAATGGCCTCTTTCTGCACTGTAGGGTTTCTATGATTCTATGATTTCTATGATTCATTCTATGATTTCTATGACTGAGCCAGTTCTGTATCCATCTTGCCAGCTCACCTCTGATCCCATGTGACTTCATCTTCTGTACCAGTCTGCCATGAGGGACCTTGTCAAAGGCCTTACTAAAATCCATGTAGACAACATCCACTGCCCTACCCTCATCAATCATCTTCGCCACTTCCTCGAAAAACTCGATCAAGTGAGTGAGACACGACCTCCCCTTCACAAAACCATGTTGCTTCTCGCTAATATGTCCACTTATTTCCAAGTGAGAGTAAATCCCATCTTGAAGAATCCTCTCCAATAATTTCCCTACCACTGATGTAAGACTCACCGGCCTGTAATTACCTGGATTATCCTTGCTAGCCTTCTTAAACAAAGGAACATCATTGGCTATTCTCCAATCCTCTGGGACCTCCCCTGTAGCCAGTGAGGCTACAAAGATTTCTCTCAAGGCCCCAGCAATTTTCTCCCTTGCCTGTCTCAATATTCTGGGGTATAACCCATCAGGTCCTGGGGACTTGTCTACCTTAACGTTTCTCAAGACCCCTATACCTCCTCCTTTTTGATCTTAACATGACCCAAGCTATCTGCACACCCTTCCCCAGACTCATCATCCACCAAGTCCTTCTCTTTGGTGAATACTGATGCAAAGTACTCATTTAATACCTCGCCCATTTCCTCTGGCTCCATGCGTAGATTCCCTCCCCTGTCCTTGAGTGGGCTAACCCTCTCCCTGGCTACCGTCTTGCTCTTTATATGTATAAAAAGCCTTGGGATTTTCCTTCATTCTGCTGGCCAATGACTTTTTGTGACCCCTTTTAGCCCTCCTGACTTCTTGTGTAAGTTTCTTTCTACTTTCCCTGTATTCTACACTTGCTTCGAGTGTTCCCAGCCTCCTAGCCTTGACAAATGCTTCCTTTTTCTTTTTAACTAGGCTCACAAATATCTCTCATTATCCAAGGTCCCCAAAACTTGTCATACTTATCCTTCATCTTTACAAGAACGCACCAGTCCTGAATTCCTATCAACTTACACTTGAAAGACTCCCACATGCCAGATGTTGATTTCCCTCAAACATTTGTCCCCAATCTACATTCTTCAGTTCTGCTTAATATTGTTGTGATTAGCCTTACCCCAATTTAGCACCTTCACCTGAGGACTACATTTATCTTTATCCATCAGTACCTTAAAGCTTACTGTATTGTGGTCACAGTTCCCGAACTGCTCCCCTACTGAAACATCGACCACCTGGCCGGGCTCATTCTCCATTACCTGGTTCAGTATGGCCCCTTCCCTAGTTGGACTATCTATCAATGCCCTTTGCCTACATGTTTTTGATTCCTAAGTGCCTGGATCCATCCTCTTACCACTCTTGTACTATTAATATCCCTATAGGAGAATTTTGTATTTCCTTTTATGTTAGCTGTCAATGTCTTCTCAGACTCTTTCTTTGACTCTTCAGTGTGGTTCGGTGCTCGCCTTGGCCTTCACCTACCCAATGACTATTCTGTGTTAAAATCGGGACTCACATTCCATAGCAAGAACAACTCACGTCCCACTGAGATAAAAAATAATCAGCACCCCGAGATAACAACACCACACTGCTTCAAGTTTAGCATTTCTCCCCCACTTTTCCCTTTTCTTCCACTCTTCCTTTCTCCTCCCCTTCTCTCCTAATTCATTATCTGCTTCTTTCCCCTTGTTTTGGTCTCTCTACCCCTTCTCTCCATCTTGTATCTCTCTCTCTCCTCCTATGCCTCTCTCCTCCATTGTCTCCATCTTTTGCTCTCCCCTCCCTCCACAACTCCAGATCTCCGTCCTCTTCAACTCTCATCACTTCTGCTTTCCTCATCCCTCCTTTTATCCTTCCCTGTCCCCCCTCTTTCATCTTCCTCCATTCCCATCTCCCCCACTTTGCTCAGATCTTTCCCTGCCCTGTAATCTTGCTTGAATTTGAAGCTGCCTTTGGTCTTTACTTCCCATGTGCAAGGAGATTCAGTACTGAAATGTATGTGTAATCCAGAAGCTTTGAATCAGCACATCGCAAGCACATTAGGAAATAGTTCACTGGCTTGATTGTCCAAAGTTAGGAAATAAGCAATTGCTCACCTGAAAATTTGCTGCTGGGGCATGAAATCAGGATTTAATGAAAGGGACAAAATGGTTTACTAAACTAAATATTCTGTTTCATACTGTAAGTACATGATGCAATTATAGGAAGGATGCAAGCATGAAGGTTTCTTTAAACTAATATAAGTCTCTTAGTGGGATGAAAATATTTTATGCATGTAGTCAGTTTAAAGTCAAATTCTCATTTGTTGCTGAGCCAATAGAGATTCCTGCAGCACAGTAATATGTTGAATTATCCAATAATGCAAATTAAGCAATTTTAATGAACCAGCGAAACTGCACACTATAGAGCAGAATTTCTGTAAGGGTTCGCCCAATCTCCTGCTGTAACTCTGGCAGAAGATTGGAAGAAAACCTTGAGAAACCACAGTTACAGCAGAAGATCAGGATAATCCCCGTGGAAATTCATTCCCTCGAAGAACATCAAAGAATGCATTAAAACATCAATGTACCTATTGAAATGCACAAGATCAAAAGCTGAGCGTTGTACAAATGATGCAACACAAAATTCAATCAATTCAGAAAATGAGCAGAGATGGTGGTTTGCTTTCTCTGTATAGCATGTATGTGTCCACTAAATTATCAATTCTATTTAGTGCAGAGATATGGATCCACGTGCTTGGGGCCTCCTCCTCACACTCACACCCACTTGAAGCAGGATACACCTCCGTATCGTCAAAGATTCACATGCCCGCTCATCAATTTGGGTATCAGAACTTCCATATCTAAGTTAATGGGAGAAAAATTTGAGTAGTCCCGTTTTCAGGCATAGTGTCGTGATTCATGATTGCCCCATGCACGATCCTCTCCAGGCAGGCAGCATGCCAATTTCCCTCTGCCTCCTCATTTCAGTAATTTCAACATGAAACACCAAACAAGCTGCCTGCTGATTGCAAACTCAACAGGAGGCCAAGCAACATAAATGGCTGGCATGTATTATAGCCAGCCCACATGTCTTAAATACAGCCTACCCTTCTTAAACAGGAGCTGCATTCATTACATAGAACCTGCTGCTGGCTGTTCTTAGAGGAAATGACTATAAGACCAAATCCAGCAGTCAGAAAGAGGCCGCACCCCCAGGTTTTCTGATAAGGCACTGGAAGCATTAGTACGGGAGGTGGAAAGGAGCAAAACAAAGGACAGGATTTCCTCCCACTGCCTTGGCCTGTTTTCCGACAGTGCAGATGGTTTTCCACTGGTTGCCAGGTGTCTATGGTGTTTTGCATGGCTCACCCATTCCACCGCCGGGGAACCCATCACGGAAGGATCAGCTTTGACGGGAACAGAAGATCTGACCAGCGGCAAAGGCTGGAAAATCACGCCCAATAGCTGAATTTTTCCAACATTGAAAATGTCCTGTCACTGGGGCCAAAAATGGCAGTTGTCTCCATGCTGGCAGGTGGTGGGATCCTGATGTGGCATCCTGATAGCACAGCCCAATGCCAATTGAGGACGGCACCTCTTACCCACAGAGGAATAACAGCTCACACTATCCCTATAGAAATCATAGAAATCATAGAAACCCTACAGTGCAGAAGGAGGCCATTCGGCCCATCGAGTCTGCACCGACCACAATCCCAACCAGGCCGTACCCCCACATATTTACCCGCTAATCCCTCTAACCTACGCATCTCAGGGGCAATTTTAACCAGGCCAATCAACCTAACCCGCACATCTTTGGACTGTGGGAGGAAACCGGAGCACCCGGAGGAAACCCACGCAAACACGAGGAGAATGTGCAAACTCCACACAGACAGTGACCCAAGCTGGGAATCGAACTCGGGACCCTGGAGCTGTGAAGCAGCAGTGCTAACCACTGTGCTACCGTGCCGCTACTGGGATGCAGTCAGGAGTGCTCCCTAAAGATCTTTGCTAGCTAGGACTTTCTAATGAAAATCCTCCTCCTCCTCCCTCTGCACATAAAAATCCTCCTCTCTCTGCTCCCTGTTTTCCATTTCTGAACCATGCTGGAGTCCAAGAAGAATTACAAGTATTACTTTCACAATTCAACAGGGCAGAAAAGCCCATGGACCTCCCTGTCAGCATGCAACAACACTCACTTGAAAATCCACCCCAAGAATCAGCAAACATCTTCAAGAACACACCATTCACCACAAACACCGCAGCTTGTAAAAGTAGGTCAAAAGCACCTCACCGGGATGTTGGATGGTTGATTCTTTAAATAACACAGGAGGGGTGGGAGGTGCTTCCTTCGTCAGCTGAACGGATGTTGAGCTGTGAGTGGTGCTCCAGAGTCCAATTCCATGTCCAATGGAGTCAAAGTCATGCCTGCTGGAAGTGAAAGTGAGAACTCATTCACTCAAAGCAGTTCCCTCCTTCAGAAGTGTCCTATGAGCCCATTATGGAATCCTGAGTTGCACCAGACGCTGTCATTTTTCTTTCAGTGCGATAAATTGGCAATGCTGTAAACATTGGCAATGGATTTTATTTTCAGCTTATCCCATGACAACCAGATCAGGTGAATTACTTGCAGAGTGTCCAATACAAAAGGTGTGCCGGCATCACATTTGATAATCACTTTTCTTACCAAATATTTATTGTAGCATTGTTTTGTGTCCTAAGTAACGCACTTATTGGCTGGATTATGACCATCATGTTTCGGTGACATGAGTATTAGCTTGATGTAGGTTCTTCACAGATGTCATCTATCAGAGCAACTTTTGCGTATTCCAATGCCATACTTGAGTCATGTGATGAACCCCTCTTTGAGAGCATCAGCCTTTGCACACAATTTGTTGCTCTGTAGGTTCTAGTGTGAGCCGACACATCATTTGAATTGTATTGCGTTAATCACTTTGATTATGTAACCGTGTTTTTATTTCTCCCATATTAATTAATGCAAGCTCATTGTGGTGGAGTCCTGTGAGCAGAATTTGTCTCATGGTGGTAAAGATGATGGAGCTGTGGAGAAGAGTCATTGGGACTCCTACTGAACTACACAACACACACACACACACACACACACACACATGGTGAGTAGTTGCTTGCCACAGAAACTTTGTCTACAGAAACCTAAGTAGTCGGTGGCCACTTGGGAACATGTCAATGACCTTGTTCCTGCCCCAAGATACAATAAACATGCCCATTGTTGGCATACACCTGGAGATACCCTCTTCCTGAGGGCAGGATATGACAATGTATGCATAGCTGTGGATAGCCAAAGTGGGGCTAATAGCCCAGTCATATGGTCTAATGTAAGGTATTGCTTTATATTCCCAGGGCCAGGGTCAGGAAGGTGTATAAAGACACAACCCTCAGAGGCATTGTAACTACAGGTAGATACAATGGCCTGGTCAGCCATCCCAAAGTTGTGCTGGGAAATCTGTTGAAGGACTAACCACCTGAGACATACCCTAGTTTGTAGCATTTCTAAGTAACCAGTATGATTGTGAGCATGTACAATTGCGCAGAGAATGAATAAATGTGTTTCACATTTAGTGAAGCAGTATCTAAATTGTTGTGTGCAATAGGAATCAAGAGTAGAGACAAAGAGACCCAAAGGGATGGGGGTTCTTAAACCAGTTTAATAAAATGAGGAAAATATTAGAGCCTGGATTTTCTGCTAGCTTGTGTTGCTTTCTCCAACATAATTTGTGTGAAATTGGGGCGGCATGGTGGTGCAGTGTTAGCATAGCTGCCTCACAGCTCCAGGGGCCTGGGTTTGATTCCCAGCTTGGACCACTGTCTGTGTGGAGTTTGCACATTCTCACCATGTCTGCGTGCTTTGGTTTCCTCCACACTCCAAAGATGTGCGGGTTAGGTTGATTGGCCACGCTAAATTGTCCCTTAGTGACCCGGGATGTGTAGGTTAGAAGGATTAGCAGGGTAAATGTGTGGGCTTGTGGGGATAGGACCTGGAGTGAGATTGTGGCCAGTGCAGACTCAATGGGCTGAATGGCCTCCTTCTGCACTGTAGGGTTTCTATGATTCTATGAAATCTGCCAAACCAGCACAAAAGATCGCATATTTAAGCACAAGTTGCATCCAGTGTAAATCAAATTTCCACAATCTTTCAGACTACTATAAAAGCCTTGCTGAAAACTGACTCTGCCCACAGATCAAATTAATCACCATTATAAATTTCCACTATTTGTATCCATTTGTGGGCCATCATGAAGGCTCATAAAATTAAGCTGTGTTTTTTAAAGTTCTAAGACCAGTGATAGGCATATTCCAAAAGCTTTTAAATATTAAATGCTTTAATTTACTTAAGAAACTGACTAGTGCATAACAATGAAACTAGTGAATGGATCTGCATTGCCTGTTCAGCTAATTTTCAGCTATTTAGGTTACTCACAGGTAGCGGACTAGATTCTCAGCTAAACAGTTTATACTGACGGTAAACCTATTTTTGGCTGCATTAATAAAACTGCACCATGTTACCGTTCTTAAATGCAGTGAAAAATACTTTGACCGGAATCTTATCACCGTCCACGCTGGCAGGATTTTCCCATCCCGCTGCAGTGAACGGAGATTTGGCAGGCTGTCAAATTCTCCGACCTCGCTGCAGCGGGAGCGCAGCATGAATGGCAGGTAAGATGGCACCCTATTATATGCAAAATAAAAGTTCTGAAACATCACTCAATTTAACTGGTTCATGGAAGGCGTTCTGTTTGGCAATATGCAAATGAATGTGAATGGAAACCTGCAAACTTGCAATTTTGATTGCAATTTGCATCTGGATTGCTGATTGTGCCAAGCTGGAATCTCTGCCCTTGGGAGTTTGGAATTCCATATAACCAGCAGCTTTCTTGTTCCTCCAGTCATGTGTGCCCAAGCTATGATTGTAGTTTGCTGCCTAGCTTTTTTCCTATCTGAGAACTTTGACTGATGGCAACTTGTATTTTTCTTGAATATTGTTCATAAAACAGGAGTTTCTGCTCTACATTTTTCAGCATTACCATCCTCAGCAACAAGTTATTACAACTACTACTACTATCTCGACCACTACTCTGACTATAATGCCTGGAACAATCAAACATACTAATTAGGAGCAGCGGTAGGCTATTCGGCCCCTCAAACCTGCTCCGTCATTTTAAATGCCCAGCTATAACTTCTTTAATGATCAATTCTAACACTTTCCCCACATCAGATGTCAAACCAACTGGCATATAATTTCCTGTTTTCTGCCTCCCCCCCTTCTTGAATAGAGGGGTTACATTTGCTACTTTCCAATCTGATGGAAGTTTTCCAGGATTTAGGGAATGTTGGAAATTAACACCAATGCATCTACCTCATTAGCCACCTCTTTTAAGACCCGAGGATGAAGTCCATCAGGACTTGTCAGCTGGCAGCTTTATCAATTTACTCAGTACCACTTCCCTATTGATTGCAATTTAACTAAGTTCCTCTCCCTCTTCCATGCCCTGATTTACAGCTATTATTGGAATATTTTCTGTATCTTCTATAATGAAGACAGAGGCATTTCCTTATTATCATCTTTTAATTCCTCATTCTCTCTGTAGAGAACCAACATTCACTTTGCCTTTTTCCTTTTCAAATACCTGTAGACACTATCTGTTTTCACATTTCTAGCTAGGTTCCCCTTAAATTCTAATTTATTTCTCCTGATTAATCTTTTAGTCATTCTTTGCTGTTCTTTATATTCTGACCAAGTATCTGACCTGCCACTGATCTTTAAACAGTTTATGCATTTCCTTAAGTTGGATGCGTTCCTTGACTTCTTTAGTTAATCACAGATAGTGGGTTGTCCCCTCAGAATTTTTCTTTACAGTAGGAATATACTAATTCTAAGTATTTTGAAATATCCCCTTAAATGTCTGCTACTGCTTCTCTATTGATGTATCTCTCAACCTAGTATCCCAGTTTATTTCAGCGAGCTCAACTTTCATACTCAAATAGCTGCCCTGAGTTAAGTTTAAAGTCTTAGATCCACTCTACTCCCTTCCAAACTGCAAAATGCAATCATATTGACGTCACTGCTACTTAGGGCTACCTTTACTCTGAGCTAATGAATCAATCCTGTCACATTGCACAGTACAAAATCTAATGTTACCTGCTTTCTGGTTGGCTCCAGAACTTACTGCTCGAAGAAACTAGCTTGAAAACATTCTATAAACTCTTCATCCAGGCTATTAATGCCAATCTGATTTTTCCAGTTTATATCTAGTTTAAAATCATCCACGATTATTGTCTTCCATTCATAACAAGCTCCCAATATTTCTTCTTGAATACTTTGTGCTACATTATGATTATTGTTGGGGGCCTGTAGACCACTCCCATTAGTGACATCTTTCCCCTGCTATTTCTCATCTTCACCCAAACTGATTCCACATCCTGATCTCCTGAGGCAAGGATATCTCCAACTTTTGCACCAATGCCATTCTTGATTAACAGTGCTACCCCTCTGTCTTTACCTAGCTTCCTATTCTTCTTGAATGTCATCTATCCCTCAATGTTCAGGAGTTAATCCTTGCCCTCCTATTCCCAGGTCTTCATAATGGCTAAAGGTCTCCATAATGGCTATCAGGTCATATTTATTTACTTCAAGGTGTGCTATCAATTTGTTTACTTTGTTATGAATGTTACGCATATTCAGATACAAAGCCTTTTGTCTTGTTGTTGCCTTTGAATATCTAGTCTTAAATCTTCTTAGAATCATAGAATCCCTACAGTGCAGAAGAAGGCCATTCAGCCTATCGAGTCTGCACCGATCACAATCCCACCCAGGCCCTATTCCCATGACCCCACATATTTACCCTGCTAATCTCCCTGACACAGTAAGAAGTTTAACAACACCAGGTTAAAGTCCAACAGGTTTATTTGGTAGCAAAAGCCACACAAGCTTTCGAGGCTCTGAGCCCCTTCTTCAGGTGAGTGGGAATTCTGTTCACAAACAGAACTTATAAGACACAGACTCAATTTACATGAATAATGGTTGGAATGCGAATACTTACAACTAATCCAGTCTTTAAGAAACAAAACAATGGGAGTGGAGAGAGCATCAAGACAGGCTAAAAAGATGTGTATTGTCTCCAGACAAGACAGCCAGTGAAACTCTGCAGGTCCACGCAACTGTGGGAGTTACAAATAGTGTGACATAAATTCTGATTCTAGGATCGCATGATAAAGACTCAGGAGGAAAAAAGCAGAAATATTTATGTGAAATAGTGTGACATAAACCCAATATCCCGGTTGAGGCCGTCCTTGTGTGTGCGGAACCTGGCTATCAGTTTCTGCTCCGCGACTCTGCGCTGTCGTGTGTCGCGAAGGCCGCCTTGGAGAACGCTTACCCGAATATCAGAGGCCGAATGCCCGTGACCGCTGAAGTGCTCCCCAACAGGAAGAGAACAGTCTTGCCTGGTGATTGTCGAGCGGTGAAGGACATCTCCCTGACACCAGGGTCAATTTAGTAAGACCAATCAACCTAACCTGCACACCTTTGTACTGTGGGAGGAAACCGGAGCACCCGGAGGAAACCCACACACACAAGGGGAGAACGTGCAGACTCCACACAGACAGTGACCCAAGGCCAGAATTGAACCCGGGTCCTTCTTGCTGTGAGGCAGCAGTGCTAACCACTGTGCCAGCGTGCCGCCCCTTGGTGTAGTTTTCATTTTTTATTCCATTTCTGTGCCTTCCTGCCATTCTCTGACCTTCATTTCCATATTACTAATTTGCTGTCCTGCATTGACATTGCGCCTTAATTTGCTACTTCAACTAAAGCTCGACCTCTCATCCTACTGTAGGTTAAAGCTCTCAATATTTCTCTAGTTGCATGTTTTGTTAGAACACTGGTCCCAGCACAGTCCAGGTGTAGACCTTTCCAACGGTACAGTCCCCACTCTCGCCAGTACCAATGCCAGTGTCCCACAAAACAAAACCCACTTCTCCCACATAAGTATTTGAGCCATGTATTCACTTCATTAATCTTATGTGCCCTCTGCCAATTGGCATGTGGCTCAGGTAATAATCCAGAGATTATTGAGCCAAATGCCAATTGGCAGAGATTATTACCCTTGACATTGTGCTCTTCAGTTTGGTGCCTAGCTCCTCATTCTGTCTAAGCAGAACCTATTTCCTTATCCTACATATGTCATTGGTATCTCTATGGACCACAACAACCAGATCCTCCTCCCACTCTAAGTTCCTGTCAAGCCCTGAGTAGATGTCCCAAACTCTGGCATCAGGCAGGCAACATAGCCTTCTGAACCCAAGCTCTTGGCTGAACAGTGTCTATTCCTCTCAATATACTGTGCTCTGCTACCGCTACATTGCTTTGTTTCTCCTCCACTTGAATGGCTTTCTGTGCCACAGTGCCTCAGGGATCGGTGCTGGGTCCACTGTTATTTGTCATTTATATTAATGATTTGGATGAGAATATAGGAGGCATGGTTAGTAAGTTTGCAGATGACATCAAGATTGGTGGCATAGTGGACAGTGAAGAAAGTTATCTCCGATTGCAACGGGATCTTGATCCCGACAAATGGACTGACAAATGGCAGATGGAGTTTAATTTAGATAAATGCAAGGTGATGCATTTTGGTAGATTGAACCAGGGCAGGACTTACTCAGTTAATGGTAGGGCATTGGGGAGAGTTACAGAACAAAGAGATCTAGGAGTACATGTTCATAGCTCCTTGAAGGTGGAGTCACAGGTGGACAGAATGGTGAAGAAGGCATTCGGCATGCTTTTCATTGGTCAGAACATTGAATACAGGAGTTGGGGTGTCTTGTTGAAGTTGTGCAAGACATTGGTAAGGCCACACTTGGAATACTGTGTACAGTTCTGGTCATCCTATTATAGAAAGGATATTATTAAACTAGAAAGAGTACAGAAAAGATTTACTAGGATGCTACTGGAACTTGATGGTTTGAGTTATAAGGAGAGGCTGGTTAGACTGGGACTTTTTTCTCTGGAGCGTAGGAGGCTGAGGGGTGATCTTATAAAGGTCTTTAAAATAATGAGGGGCATAGATCAGCTAGATAGTCAACATCTTTTCCCAAAGGTAGGGGAGTCTAAAACTAGAGGGCATAGGTTTAAGGTGAGAGGGGAGAGATACAAAAGTGTCCAGAGGGGCAATTGTTTCACACAGAGGGTGATGAGTGTCTGGAACAAGCTGCCAGAGATAGTAGTAGGGGCGGGTACAATTTTGTCTTTTAAAAAGCATTTAGACAGTGTGGTGAACCATCGTTGGTTCCCACTGTGGGATTGTTCTAATGTTGTTGTTGGGCTAGGGTGGGATTGATACACCTGTGGTTGTAACTGTTGTGGCACATCCCAGTCGGGCTCGGCCTCCTGGGAGAGGTATAAGACCCCCTGCTCGGGCGGGACCTCTTCAGTCTGGGATAGTGTGTTAAAGTTCTGATAGTTCCATTGTTAGTTAATAAAAGCCTTCTTTTACCGAAGCTTTGTGCCTCGTGTCCAATTGATGCGCATCAATTTTATTAACTAACATTAAACTCTCGACGGAAGAAAAAAAAAAGAAAGGAGAGTATGGAGCAAATCCTAAAGCCAGAACGTCTGACGCTAGATCCACGTGCGGTGGGCGCTTCTAACACCTTCAACCACTGGCTGAAGTGTTTTGAAGATTACCTAGCAGCCTCCGCAGCGGTCACCACAGATGATGACAGACTCCGGGTCCTCCATGCGAGGGTAAGCGACACAGTCTACCTCGCGATCCGTGCGGCCACCACTTACCCGAGGGCCCTCGAGCTTTTAAAAAAGCGCTATACGAAATCTCCTAACGAGATCCACGCTCGTTACCTCCTCGCTACACGACGTCGGCTGCCACGGTGATCAAGGCATTCCGTGATCTTTTTACCCTGTTCGGGTACCCCAGCTATATCCATAGCGACAGGGGCTCGTCGTTCATGAGTAATGACTTGAGGCAGTTCCTGCTCTCATACGGGATTGCCTCTAGTAGGACCACGAGTTACAACCCTAGGGGTAATGGACAGGTGGAACGAGAGAATGCTACAGTCTGGAAGGCTGATCTATTGGCGCTGAAGTCCAAAGGCCTTCCAGTCTCCCGTTGGCAGGAGGTCCTCCCTGATGCGCTTCACTCCATTCGCTCCCTCCTGTGTACGGCAACCAATGCTACTCCCCACGAGAGGATGTTCTCATTCCCTCGGAAGTCGTCCTCGGGGATATCTTTACCAGCCTGGTTGACGTACCCAGGACCCGTCCTCCTGCGGCGACATGTAAGGGCCCGCAAGTCCGACCCCTTGATCGAACAGGTCCACCTCCTCCACGCCAACCCTCAGTATGCCTATGCGGCATATCCTGACGGGCGAGAGGACACAGTCTCGATCCGAGACCTGGTGTCCGCAGGGGACGTAGCAACTCCTGTCGCTCCCATACCCCCAGTGACGAATCCCTTATCCCTTATTTCTCCCCCGGACGTGGCGCGGACAGCATCGGGACCAAGGCTTAACAGTTTTACTCCAATGCACAGCTTGCCTGAGCCCCGAAGATCGTCGCCATCGCAGAATGTATCAGGATCCCCTGCACTACCGTTTCATCAGGGTCAACTGGCCTGTGAGTCCGTGGGAGAACAGCTGGACGCTGTTTTGGGGAGAACGCCACCGCAAGCACCTACTCCGGTGTCACCGCCGGTATTGAGGAGGTCACAACGACGGTGCAGTCCTCCAGACCGTCTGAACTTATAATCTGTTGACATTTTAGTCTGTTTTCGTACCCCGCCGGCCTTTGTTCTCAAAGGAGGGGTGAATGTGGTGAACCATCGTTGGTTCCCACTGTGGGATTGTTCTAATGTTGTTGTTGGGTTGTTCTAATGTTGTTGTTGGGCTAGGGTGGGATTGATACACCTGTGGTTGTAACTGTTGTGGCACATCCCAGTCGGGCTCGGCCTCCTGGGAGAGGTATAAGACCCCCTGCTCGGGCGGGACCTCTTCAGTCTGGGATAGTGTGTTAAAGTTCTGATAGTTCCATTGTTAGTTAATAAAAGCCTTCTTTTACCGAAGCTTTGTGCCTCGTGTCCAATTGATGCGCATCAGACAGTTACATGGGTAAGATGGGTAAAGAGGGATATGGGCCAAATGCGGACAATTGGGATTAACTTAGGGATTTAAAAAAAAAGGGCAGCATGGACAAGTTGGGCCAAAGGGCCTGTTTCCATGCTGTAAATCTCTATGACTCTATGACTCTATGACAGTGCCACGGTCAGTTATTTCATCCATCCTGCAGCTCGCACTCTCATCCAAACAAGCTGAATGAACCTCAAACCTGTTGGACAATGGCAGAGACTGAGACATCTGTACCCTCGGCACTGAATTCTCACTTTGACTCACAAATAAACACCAATAAAATCCCAGTAACATTACCATAATGCATAACCTGCTGTTGCTGTAGGGCTGTTACTTCCCACCACTTTTCTCTCCCACTCAGCTGTTGAATTTCAAGATTCTAAATCAAAACACTGCCTCTTGGAACAACAAACCATTTCTCCGGGGTAGTTGACGGCTGCTCACTTCACTTCTTTATCGTTCTGTCTCAGCACAGTACACTCTCTTCAGGAGATCTTACATGGCTATACCTCTCAACATAGCACCCAACCTCTCTTTAAACATATCTTTTTTTTCTCTTTCATCTTTTCCTATTGTCCTTATACCTCTTTGAAACTGACCTCTCCCAGGCTATAAAAGGATAGTCCTGACGAGGGTGAGAAGTTCAGGGAAGAAATTCCAGAGTGCACTACCAAGATGGCGAAAGGATCAGAAGCCAATGATGAAGGGAAAGGATTATGGGGGGATTGAAACAAAAGAGTACGAATTTAAAATTTGTGATGCTGAGGGACTAGTCGTCAATGCAGGAGGAGGTGAGTAGGAGTTAGTGTGAGAGAGATTACATGCATCACCTTTGGATGAGCTGAAGCTTGTAAAGAGAGGAGGATGGGAGATTACACAGGATAACAGTGGAATAATCAAGTCCGAAATGAACAAAATCATAGATAATTGCTTCAGCTGCAGATGGGCTTGAGTGGTGTGGTCAAGAGTGATGTTACAGAGATGAATGTTTCCAGTCTTTGTGATGGTAAGAATATTGGATCAGGGGAGTAACGTGAAACTAATAGGATATTAACCTTGCAAACATTCTGCTTTTCCCTGAAACAGTGGCAGAGAAGAGGGCTGGTAGCAATAGTACATAGTTTGTGGTGGGGATGGCTTCAGTCTTTCTAATATTTAGCTGGAGGAAACTGAAGTTCAGTTAAGACTGGATATTGCACAACACCAAGAATGTGTGGGGATCTAGCCATGCAATGAGAGGTAGAACTGGGTGTTATGCAGAAGTGTACATGAGTGTACATGCAGAAGCTGAGACATGTCTTCAGATGATTGCAGCAATGCCAGTGTGTTAATTGGGAAGAAGAGGGGCTGAGGCTGGATCTCTGAGAGACTCCGGATTTGGTGGTGTAGGTGTGAGAAGCGAAACATCTTTGAGATACTTTGGCAACAGTCAATTGGGAAGTAAATCAACAGGAAGGACGTTTCCAGACTTATAACAGGATAAAATTTCAGGCATTACATTAAACCCTCAATTGTTGATCCCCTCTCTGGGAACAGAAATTATGGGCGAGACTTTTCCACAATGCTGTGCTGGTTGAGTAGCATTGCGGGGTGGCAAATATGAGCAAGAGGCAAAAAAATGGGCTTGTGGCCAATTTCTCACCTCTCCTGATATTGTTGGCCCTGTTCTTCCAGGTGAAATCAGCCTTGCACCCTAATTTAAATAATTATTAGCTCATGTAGCATAATTAGTGAGCCCAGGACGCAATCGTCTGGGCTCACTTACCTCTCCAAACTTGCCAGTCGAGGTCCTCACCACTGAGGATCTTAGATGGTCCCCACCAACAGGGCCCAGATGTGATGCCTCATCTTTGGGACCGGAGGACATTGAAGCTCCACCAGGTGGTCGGGGAGGGCCAGGCAGTGCCCCTCGGGCAGTGCCAACTTGGCACTGCCAGAGTGCCATCTTTTCACTGTGAGCCTGGCACCCTACCACTGCCCATTGAGAACCGGGCAGTGCCAAGGAGGCAAGGCCTGCGGGACGGGGACTGATGGGGCCGAGGTCCAATGGGGCGGAGTCTGATGGGGGATACAGGGTGGGAGGTCGTGGGAGAACTCCGTAGGAGGGGAGGGAAGGGGGGATCTTTGCATTGGAGGGTGGGGGCTGGTCGATGGGGGAGGCCAACCGTAGTTGGTGCCGGTGATCAGGGGGACTGGTGATCAGGGGTTGGGGTTGGCGATCAGGGGGCCGGTGATCGTTGGGGGAGGGGGGGAGCAGGCAGCGATTGTAGGAGGGTCCGTGGAGATAGGGTGGGGGGGTGATGTCCATGTGGGGATGGTGAGGTTGACAGATCTCCCACTACACTTTATACTTGGAGATCGATGCGCCATGCCTAACAGTGTGCAGCTGGCTTCCTAACGTGATAGGCTCTGCCCACTCCCCTACGGGCAGGAATCACATTACGGCCTCTGTTTGCCATGGAGTGCCGTAAACTACCACTACTTACCTCACTGGAAAAACCGGCAAGAAACCCTCCCATTCGGTACTTAGAATTTTTGTGAAAAAATCTCGCCCAAGATGTGGACTTGAATTTGCTGAATCCAGAATTGAAAGATACCGATCCACATTGTAGAAACAGAATCAATTCCAAGCTCTTTGATGAATTCATTCACTGATTCTAGCGAGATGAGGGCCAATATCTCAGGAACTTTAGCTGTGTCTACCTGCTTGATCCTGTTCAGGATAACTGAGGTGCACATACTCTCCCTTTGATAAAGAATTATCTTTAGTTGATTTTAAGAATTAGTTGGTAGATGGAGAGATGGTGGAAGAACGTTTACTTTCTATGGTACAAATTTGTGCTTTTCTCCAAGGGGGTTCATCACATATTTTATGAGCAATTATTTTTCCTCTGCAACAAGCTATTTACATTACCCATCATATCAAAATTCTCTCAAACTGCCTCCTTTGTCAGATGAGGAAAGACTGTGCCATCCATGCATCTGAAGTAGTCAATTGGAATTGAACAGTGCATATCATTCCTTATCACCCTTTCAAGGTGGGCATTTAAATTCAAATTAACCTAATTCAAAGTAATAGGTTCTGTTTAAGCAACAAATTTTCTATATTGTCACAGTAGGAAGTGTCTTTTGCATAATTTCTTTTCAAATCGATAGGTAATTTGAATAAAGTAATTTTGAATTAAGGGTAGACTGTAATAATCAATGATATTATTTAGAATAGAAGCACAAATATAATTTCATAAAATAGAATTCAAAAATCAGTGAAGAAATCTGTGCATTCATCTGTTACAAACTTTTCTTCAAATTTCTGACCTGCTGTCATGCTTTACTGCATCCATGCATTGAATTACCAATTTTTAAATAAAACTCACAGATTGCATTTTAATCAAATTGAGCATATTTTAGAAAAGAGACTTTACATATTATAACAACTATGTTCTGATATACTGTAGCTTAACAACTCTGCAGATGAAAACTGATTAATTACTTCCTCAATACCGTATAGTTTTCACACTGAAGATGCTGGGGAAAAGGGCATTGCCAAGAGTGTATATCCCAGGACATGGCTATAATGCTGGAAAAACTTCAATTACCTCACCAGAATTGTCAAGGTAAGAATATTGCTCATAGTTTGCACTTGCACCATCTTCAGCCTTCCAACTCAACAATACTGAGGGATCTAGGTGTACAGGTCCACAGTTCCCTGAAAGTGACAACACAAGTGGATAAGGTGGTCAAGAAGGCATATGGCATGCTTGCCTTCATCGGCTGGGGCATAGAGTATAAAAACTGGCAAGTCATGTTGCAGCTGTAAAGAACTTTTGTTCAGCCACAGTTGGAATACTGTGTACAATACTTGTCGCCACACTGTGGAGGATTTGGAGAGGGTACAGAAATGGTTTACCAGGATGTTGTTTGGTTTGGAGGATATTAGCTATGAGGAGAGATTGGAAAAACTCAGTTTGTTTTCATTTGAGGCTGAGGGGAGCAACCTGATAGAAATTTACAAAATTATGAAAGGCATGGATAGAATGGATAGTCAGAGTTCTTTTCCCAGAGTAGAAATGTCAATTATGTAGAGACATAGGTTTAAGGCAAAAGGGGGAAAGTTTAAAGGAGATGTGAGAGGGAAGTTTTTTACACAGAAGCTGGTAAGTGCCTTGAATGCACTGCCAGAGGAGGTGGTAGAAGCAGATATAATAGCAACGTTTAAGAGGCATCTTGAAAGATACATGAATAGGCAGGGAATAGAGGGATATGGACTGCTTACAGGCAAAAGGTCTTTAGTTTACTGAGGCATAATGTATTCACTTCATTCTTGCAGGAATAAGTTGCACACAACCTGTGCTAGATGCTTTCATCTGGGGAAGCCGACTTGCAAAGCATCTCTCACATGGCCATTGTGGGAAGGATGTGACTCATGCCTGTGGTAACTGGTAGTACTGAAGGAGGTGTTACATAGAAACATAGAAAAGTTGGCCATTCGGCCCTTCGAGTTTGCAGCACCATTCAATATGGTGCATGGCTGATCATGCACTTTCAGTATCCCACTTCCGCTTTCTCTCCATACCCCTTGATCCCTTTAGCCACAAAGGCCATGTCCAGCTCCTCTTTAACATATCTAACGAACTGGCCCCAACAGTTTGCTGTGGTAGAGAATTCCACAGGTTCACAACTCTTCGAGTGAGGAAGTTCTTCCTCATCTCGTGAATGGCTTACCCCTTATTCTTAGACTATGACCCCTAGTTCTGCACATCCCCAACATCGGGAACATTTTTCACGCATTTAACCTGTCCAGTCCCATCAGGATTTTATATGTTTCTATGAGATTCCCTCTCATTCTTCTAAATTCCAGTGAGTAAAAGCCCAGTCGATCCAGTTTCTCTTCACATTTCAGTCCTGCCATTCCAGGAATCAGTCTGGTGAACCTTTGCTGGATTCCCTCAATAGCAAGAACATCCTCCCTCAGACTAGGAGACCAAAACTGCACACAATACTCAAGGTGTGCCCTCACCAAGGCCCTGTATAACTGCAGCAAGACATCCTTACTCCTATACTCAAATCCACTTGCTATGAAGGCCAACATGCAGTTAGCTTTTCTCATTGCCTGCTGTACCTGCATGCCACCTTTCAGCGACTATTCCACCATGACACCCAGGTAACGTTGCTTCCCCTTTAATAAACTACCATCATTCAGATAATAATCTGCTTTCCTGTTTATGTCACCAAAGTGGACAACCCCACATTTATTAAAATTATATTGCATTTGCCAAGTACTTGCCCACTCAGCCAGCCTATCCAAGTCACCCTGCAGCTTCTTAGCATCCTCCTCGCAACACACACTATCACCCAGCTTAGTGTTACCTGCAAATTTGGAGATATTGCATTCAATTCCTTCATCCAAATCATTAATGTATATTGTGAATAGCTGGGGTCCCAACACTGAACCCTGCGCTACCCCACCAGTCACTGCCTGCCACTCTGAAAAGGACCCATTTCTTCCCACTCTTTGCTTCCTGTCTGCCAACCAGTTCTCTATCCATGTCAATACATTACTCCTAATACCATGAGCTTTAATTTCGCTCACTAATCTCTTGTGTAGGACCTTGTCAAAGGCCTTTTTAAAAGTCCAGATACACAATATCCACTGGTTCATCCTTGTCCAGTCTACTGTCACATCCTCAAAAAATTCCAGAAGACCTGTCAAGCACAATTTCCCTTTTGTGAATCCATGCTGACTTGGACCGATCCTGTCACTGTTTTCCAAATGCTCAGTTATTACATCCTTAAAAATTGACTCCAGTTTTTTCCCCACCACCAATGTCAGGCTAACTGGTCTATAATTCCCCATTTTCTCTCTCCCTCCTTTTTTAAAAAATGGGGTCACATTCGCTACCCTCCAATCCACTGGAACTCTTCCAGAGTATATAGAATGCTGGAAAATGATCACCAATGCATCCATTATTTCTAGGGCCACTTCCTTGAGTATTCTGGGATGCAGAGCATCAGGCCCTAGGGACTTATCGGGTTTTAATCCCAGCAATTTTCCCAATACAATTTCACGCCTAATAAGGATTTCCTTCAGTTCCCCCTTCATGCTAGACCCTGTATACCCTAGTATTCCTGGAAGGCTGTTTGTGTCCTCCTTAGTGAAGACAGATCCAAAGTATTTGTTCAGCTGGTCTGCCATCTATTTGTTGCCCATTATAAATTCACCCGATTCTAACTGTAAGGGACCTACATTTGTCTTCACCGGTCTTTTTCTCTTCACATATCTATTGAAGCTTTTGCAGTCAGTTTTTATGTTTTCTGCAAGCCTACTTTCGTATTCTATTTTTCCCTTCCAAATTAAACCCTTTGTCCTCCTCTGCTGGATTTTAAATTTCTCCCAGTCCCCATGTTTACTGCTTTTTCAGGCCAATTTATATGCCTCCTCTTTGGCTTTAACTCTATCCCTGGTTTCCCTTGTTAGCCATGGTTGAACCACCTTCCCCGTTTTACTCTTAAGCCAGACAGGGATGTACAGTTGTTGAAGTTCATCTATGTGTTCTTTAAATGTCTGTCATTGCCTATCCACCGTCGACCCTTTAAATATCCTTTGCCAGCTTATCCTAGCCGATGTATGTCTACCATCAAAGTTAGCTTTCCTCAAGTTCAGGACCCTTGTCTCAGATTTAACTGTGTCACTCTCCATCTTAATGAAGAATTCTACTATATTATTGTCACTCTTCCCCAAAGGATCACGCACCACAAGGTTGCTAATTAATCCTCTCATTACACAATACCCAGTCTAGATTGGCCTGCTCTCTAGTTGGTTCCTCAACATATTGGTCAAGAAACCCATCCTTTATACATTCCAATAAATCTTCCTCCATCGCATTGCTACCAATTTGATGAGCCCAATCAATATGCAGATTGAATTGCCCATGGTAACTACTGTACCCTTCTTGCACGTATCTTTAATTTCGTGCTTGATGCCATCCCAAACTTAACTACTCCTGTTTGGTGGTCTGTACACAACTCCCACTAGCATTTTTTGCCCTTTGGTGTTCCACAGCTCTGCCCATACAGATTCCACATCGTCCACGCTAATGTTCATCCTTACTATTGCATTAATCTCCTCTTTAACCAGCAACGTTACCCCAAGCCCCCACTTTCCTTTCCATCTATCATTCCTGAATATTGAATGCCTCTGGATGTTGAGTTCCAATCTCTGGTCATCCTGGAGCCATGTCTCCATGATCCTAATTACATCATATCCATTAATGACTGTCTGCGCAGTTAATTCATCCACCTTACTACAAACACTCCTCGCGTCGAGACACAGAATCTTCAGGCTTGTTTTGTTGGCATTTATTGCCCTCTTAGAATTATGTTGTAATCTGGCCCTTTTTGATTTTTGTCTTTGGTTTCTCTGCCTTCAACTTTTCCCCTTACTGCCTTTTGTTTCTGTCCCCACTTTACTTCCCTCTGACTTCCTGCATCGGTGAAACAACCCTTACGCAGAGATTATTCACACCTTATCCCCTTTTCTCCTTTCTGCTATCGCATCTTAAACATATTCTGCGTGATGGCAACAGTTGCTTTCAGCTGTCACTTCTATCTCACTAACAGCCAATCCTCATGCCTCTCTCTCATTTTAGGTGCTGAAATAGTGATCGACTTGGAGGAGGCCAGCTTTCCTCAAGATGCCCTGACTCTCAATCTGATCCCACTTGCTGGCACCGTGCATGCTTCAGTTTGAGAATTGAGTAGTGGATGAAAATTTTCTTTTGATGACAAAATAGATTTTCTCTCTAATTTATTACCCAAGGTTTCAGAGAATGTGATGTTCTTAGCCAGGCATTAATTAATTTTCTTACATTTCGGTGGAAGTTAATCCCCTCAGAATGCTTAGGCACGACGCATGTCAATTTTGACTAGTGCAGGGATAACACTTTTGCATCTGCTTTCTTTCCTCAGTAAATTGGTGATAAATCTTCTTAACAGCTGAATGTCTTCACTGACCAAAACTAATTGCAGATGATGAGGATTTTGCACTTCAGTCCGGTGTTCTAATGAACAACTTGAGTATCGGCTCTGGTTAGTGGCAGCGAGATGAGGTCATTTTCATTCAAATCAAAGGAGTTTTATGTTTCTAGTTTCAAATGTCTGCACTCTAGAAAATTAAAGTCTTATAATTTAATGGCATAATGGCTGGGTTTTCCAATTCTGCAACCCCCGGTTTGTGATTTTTCAACCATTTAGATTCATATTGCCCCTGGGCAATATCCTTCTGAGAAGGATATTCCTATCTGTAACTGAACGGCCATCTCACAAATGGGTCATTAATTAATTAATAAGTCAGGTTAATTAGCCCTGAATTATTGTGATACTGTATAATGCTCTTTTTCTTTGGATGCATGCAATGTGCCAAAGCACATGTTGCAGAAAATGGTATTTTAGTTGATTTCTCAATTATCCAAGGTGATATAAACAAAGTGCATGTAGT